>NC_045763.1:90959097-91262127 GCF_008692025.1 Phocoena sinus
AGAAATAGGGAGAAGTGTGAATTACCTTGGTGTCTTTGTCAAGAATCAGTTATGTATTTGGGAGAGCCTATTTCTGGATTCCATCCTATTTCACTGACCTAGTCAAGTCTACTTATGTCAACTCGATACTGTCTTAATTACTGTACTTTTATAGTAAGTCTTGAACTCAGGCAATGTGAATTCTCTAACTTCATTGTTTGAATTTCTGAATATATTTTTGATTGTGTCTCAGTTTCAACAAAAATGTCTGCTAGAATTTTGGTAGAGATGATGTTGATTCTAGTTCTGTTGAGCGATTTTGCTGTGAAGGTTAATTTCAGCAGCTCTGATTTGGCCTGAGATATTCTGCTCAAGTACCTGCACTGTACTGACCTCTGGTTAAGGCATGAAATATACTGATTAATAATTTTGCTTTGTAGTCATGAGTTCAAGGAAATTCAGAGTTGCGTGTACCAGCTTTTCAGCATTACTTATTGATAATAGTGAGCTAGATTACTTGCATCTCATCTCAGTGAAACCCTGGGAAGGCTCCACTGCTGGGCTGGTTACATTACACAAATGCCTATGTGACCAGCAAGATATAAGAAGTCACAGCTGAGATTCCATTTCAGACTCCCTGAAGTATTCCCTAAACATTTTGGTGGTTTCTGATCTAAGAGAGAAAATGTTTCCCTGTGAACCTTGCAGAGGGAGGACAATTTCAATTTGCACGTGGCCTCTCTAGAATACTTAAAGTGGCTGAAAGCCCCTTAAAATGGATGTTATAATACATTCTTCTCCTGCAGTAAGCTGTAAATTTATAAGCTTTGCCATTTTGAGTCCTGTGAGTCTTCTTTGACAACCAAACCCTGCTTAACTGCCACTGGTTGTGCAGAGATAATTGATATCTTAACAATATTAAGTCTCCCAATCCATTAACATAGTTTTTCTCCTCACTTATTTAAGCCTTCTTTAATTTCTCTCTATTTTTTAAATAGTATTTAGTGTAGAGGTCTTGTACATTAATTAAAATTCCTAAATATTTTGTTTTTTGTAGCTATTTTAAACATTATTATTTCATAAATTTGATTGCCAGTTTATAGAAATGGATTTTTTTACTGACTTGCTATTATATTTTTATATTGATCTGGTGTCCTAAAATCATGTTAAAGTTAAAATTAATTATGATAATTTTATAGATTTCTTAGGCTTTCTACATAAACAATCATATTGTCTTGGATTAGGGGCAGTTTTCTTCTTTCTTTATAAAATCATTATGCATATTTCTTTTCCTTGCCTTCTTGCATTGCTAAGACCTCCATTACAATGTTGAAAAGAAGGGGTAAAAGCAGAACACATTCTTGATGTATTCCTGATTTTAGGGAAAACAAATTTATGGATTTTTCGTTACAGAAATTCACTAAAAGTTTTGCATAGATATCCTTTATCGAATTGAGGCAGCTTCCATCTGTTCCTAGTTTGCTGAGATTTTTATTGTGTATGCTGAATTTTATCAGTTGCTTTTTCTGTAATTACTAAAAGGATCATAATGTTTTTCTCTTTAATTCTGCTAATGTAGTGAGTTGCATTGATTAATTTTCAAATATTTATCTAATCTTGCATTCCTGGCATAAAGTTCTTCAGTTCTTGGAGATGATCTTCCTGTAGACAACCAACAATTAAACTGAGGAAGGAAAATAAATATATATATACTTTTTTATTGGAGTATAATTGCTTTACAAAGTTGTGTTAGTTTCTGCTGTACAGTGAAGTGAATCAGTTATACATAGACATATATCCCCTCCCTCTTGGACCTCCCTCCCCCACCATCCCGCCCATCTAGGTCATCACAGAACACCGAGCTGAGCTCCCTGTGCTGTACAGAAGGTTCCCAATAGCTATCTATTTTACACAGGCTGGTGTATTTATGTCAAACCTAGTCTCCCAATTCATCCCACCCTCCCCTTCCCCCGCTGTTTTTTAATTAATTGTTTTTTCAGGAAAAGTGGCATCTAAGCTGGTGAGCAGGTTGGAAGACAAGAGCCTAAGTGTTCACAGGCTGGAGAATTGGATTTAGCAAAGTGTGGGTAAGTCTAGAAATGCTCTAGACTTGGAGTATTGACTTGGGAAACAATGACAGACCAAGTGCATGTGATCTAAGAGGATGTAACCTTTGAGCATATGATACCAATGGACAAATGGTCCTCAAGGGATTCTCCAAGAAATGGACAGAAAACTGTTAAATTGTGCCATGCAAGTGCTAAAAATTGACAGGAGAAGGAAAGGATAGTAGTAGCTTGTTCATATTTCAGTTCAATTTTTTTTGACATTTTAAGTAGAGCTGGCCTCCCTTGGACTTTTAAAACTCTGGGATTCTTCTACAATTCCTGGAAGTTCTCAAGAGGGAGACTGTACTTTCTGCAAACAGGGAAGTGGACTTATATAGTAGTCATGAGCAGAGACTCAGAATTAGAACTTCTGGGTTCAAATCATTGGTTTACCACTCACCAGCTGTCTCTCTGACATGTTTCTAAGATTCTCTGTGGCTCAGTCCTTGATGATGATGATGGGAACAACAGCAATAAATAAGATCCACTCCTTGGAGTTATCCTGAGGACACATTTAATATGATGACCAGTACCCAGCATGTATTATAGGAGTATTCAATGAATATTTGCTACAATGAGGAAGATATGTAACCACTATGTAGACACACAAGAGCAGGGATTCTTGTATGTTTTGTTTACTGGTGGATCTGCAGTACCTAGAATAGTGCCTGGATAGAAATGCCCCATGAAAAATGTATTGATTGAATTAATGTAACGTTATTTGCATCTAGAACTGATGAGTTGCATGTTACTGGTAAGAATGAGTCCCATAATCTAGCAATTTAATGGACTGGCCTTTGCTGAGGCAATAGCCTACCAAACCAGACAGATGGTTGGGGTGAATGTCAGTACTTGTCCTCCTGCAGGTGTTTTCCAACTGACAAACCTCATGCTTTGGTTCAATGTGATTCTGCATAGAGAAACAATATAAATTGTAATACAAACTGAACACTTTTGAGAATGAAAGCATTGCTAATAATGACACCAGGATAACAGGTATAAAGTGGGACTGTCTGGGACAAACCAGGACATATGGCCACCCTAAGTTAGCATCCTTACTACTGTTGACTGGATTAAGGATTGGTAGAATTCCCAAAAGCAGTAGTCTATTTAGTGGACAGCAGCCCTGATGTGGCCCTCTGTGCATTAGATGGAGACTGTCTAAAGCAATAACTTTCTCTCACTTGGGCATTTTTAATGAAAAATAGCATAAGAGTCAAGTAGTGATAAGAGAAGTTGCAAGAGGCAATGTAGAGAATAGCTGAGTCACCTAAAAGCAGAGCACTGCTGTAGAGGGCATAAAGAGCCGACCAGATCCCTGCAGCTGTTGCTTAGTCTGGAGAGACACCCATGCTGGTCGGTCTGTTCTCAGGTTCACTTCAGACTTTTTCATGACTTCAGCTCTCTGGTGACTGGGATATTTTTCTGCTCTTGCTTACTTCCCTGACAATCCATATAATGAACTTTCATTATTTGAGAGGAACAGAATATACCTTTGTTCCTGAAAAAGCCTAACTCACATATACAGAATAACAGTTATTTGTATTTTCTTTAGCATGACTTGCTTTCCTTTAGTGCTCCCTTCTCCTTTGTTGTTAGCCCATCACCCCCTGTAGCCACAATACTGACATGATCTGTAACCCCTGTCAACCTTGAAATCACTATAGGCTAGTGGATTAACTGATAAATAATTCATTAATATTATCTGTATTATATTTAACCATGGGTTAAATGAGCTTTGGGACTTGCCCAGGAGTCTTATCAACATGTTAATATTATTTCCATAAGAAAAAAGTATTTCAAATTCCAGCCAAGAGTTCCAAGGCATTATTTTAGAAACTAAAATTCAGGACAGATGGTTTGACAAGTATGAGTGCATTTATGAGGACAATAGGGCAGAATATTTGAAACTGGGACACTCCAGGAAAGGCAGAGCTAAGTGGGAACCATAAATATCAGAGGCACAGGGCTGTGTTCCAAGTCATCATAATAGGGGTATTATGGTAGAAAATATAATTAAAGATTAACTAAATTACAATAATGTCAAATGGACCAGAAAAGAAAATATAAATGTGTCAGCGATAAGGGGTGGTTAGAGGAGAGCAGAATTCTCCAGAAAGAGGAGAAGAGTTCTGGGAGTCTGGAGGGAAGGGAGGGAGAGCTGCAGGTCTTGGGAGATTGGTAGTGGGGAGTCATAGCATCTCGTACCTCGTGATAGGTTTTTAGCAGTAACAGCCAGGTTTGTTGGTTGTCCCAGGGCATCAGGAGTCCTTGTATTCCTGAGATCTCCCTCCTTTCTCCATCCTTCCTATAATTATCACAGAAGGATTAAATTTGATTTAGTAATTGCTGAAGCCTGAAATTACTTCAATAGGGGAAAATTATAAGTATTCTGACACAAAATGCAAATTTATATACATATCAATTAAACTCTTTTGCAATAAAAAGCAGTTAATCTCAGATCAGCAAATGTGAGCCATTAATAAGAGGGACTTTTCTGTTTTATAAAGTGGAATGGAGGTAGGCCAGATCAAGGCCACTGAGAGGCTTAGGCCAGGGTAGATGGGGATCCAAGTTTAACAGGACTCTGAAAACAGAGGTGTAAAAAGAAAATTTCCAAACTTCACAACATAATGACCTATCCTTCACCATTTGGTGTACAAACAGAATCTGCACTGAGAGGAATTTTAGTCTAACTCTGCAATATATTTATGCATATGACTAAGAAGTGTGATGATGAAACATGATGCTGTCAACATCATTTCATGTGATTTAATGACTTTTCCTTTTTAAATTCAATTAACTTTTTTATATAAGAGGGTCATTTCAGAAGTTTCGATAATCTACTTTATGTCTTCCACACTTGTTCTCTAAGCAAAAAAAAAAAAGGAATAAAATAAAATAAAAAAGTAGAACTTCTACTCTGAAATCTTTGAAGTTCTGCCTAAAACCACGTCTATTAGTCCTAAAGCCATTGTAACAAAACTGCCACTTTTCACATGCTTATTTAAGAAGAGAAAAGGTCATTTATTCTATGAAATTTTGGTCTGAATCTGTTTTAAAGATTCATATCTATTCCATCCTAATCATTTGAATACATGTAAAGCTATTAAAATATTTGAAAAGTTTATTTTTCTGAAAAGCCTTTAAAAATATTCAACAGTCCAACAAGGTCAAATGCATCAAGATGTGCAATTTTAAAGTTAGAGGTGGGAGGGAGGGAGATGCAAGAGGGAAAATATATGGGAACACATGTATATGTATAACTGATTCACTTTGTTATAAAGCAGAAACTAACACACCATTGTAAAGCAATTATACTCCAATAAAGATGTTAAAAATAAATAAAGTTAGAGGGCAGTAATTAGAAAAATTATACCCATTACAGTAATAATGAACTGAGAGCATTTTAGAATTCTGTAAGTTTACTTATCATTTAAATATAGAGAATACCACACAATGTCCTATTTCTTTGATTCTTTAATTGTTTTCTAATTTCCTTCCATTAAATTCACATACAGTTGCTTGTAGCAATCTCCCATGATCCTTTGTATTTCTGCACTGTCAGTTGTTACGTCTCCTTTTTCAGTTCTAAATCTATTGATTTCAGTCTTCTCCCTATTTTTCTTGATGAGCCTGGCTAATGGTTTATCAATTTAGTTTATCTTCTCAAAGAACCAGATTTTAGTTTTATTGATCTTTGCGATTGTTTCCTTCATTTCTTTTTCATTTATTTCTGATCTGATCATTATGATTTCTTTCCTTCTGCTAACTTTGGGGTTTTTTTGTTCTTCTTTCTCTAATTGCTTTAGGTGTAAGGTTAGGTTGTTTATTTGAGATGTTTCTTGTTTCTTAAAGTAGGATTGTATTGCTATAAGCTTCCCTCTTAGAACTGCTTTTGCTGCATCCCATAGGTTTTGGGTCATGGTGTTTTCATTGTCATTTGTTTCTAAGTATTTTTTGATTTCCTCTTTTATTTCTTCAGTGATCGCTTGGTTTTTAAGTAGTGTATTGTTTAGCCTCCATGTGTTTGTATTTTTTCCAGTTTTTTTTCCTGTAACTGATATCTAATCTCATAGCATTGTGGTTGGAAAAGATACTTGATACGATTTCAATTTTCTTAAATATACCAGGGTTTGATTTGTGACCCCAGATATGATCTATCCTGGAAAATGTTCCATGAGCACTTGAGAAGAATGTGCATTCTTTTTTTTTTTTTTTGGTTGGAATGTCCTATAAATACCAATTACGTCCATCTTGTTTAATGTATCATTTAAAGCTGTGTTTCCTTATTTATTTTCATTTTGGATGATCTGTCCATTGGTGAAAGTGGGGTGTTAAAGTCCCCTACTATGCATGTGTTACTGTCGATTTCCCCTTTTATGGCTGTTAGCATTTGCCTTATGTATTGAGGTGCTCCTATGTTGGTTGCATAAATATTTACAAGTGTTATATCTTCTTCTTAGATTGATCACTTAATCATTATGTAGTGTCCTTCTTTGTCTCTTCTAATAGTCTTTATTTTAAAGTCTATTTTGTCTGCTACTCGAGCTTTCTTTTGATTTCCATTAGCATGGAATATCTTTTTCCATCCCCTTACTTTCAGTCTGTATGTGTCCCTACATCTGAAGTAGGTCTCTTATAGACAGCATATATATGGGTCTTGTTTCTGTATCCATTCAGCCAGTCTGTGTGTTTTGGTTGAAGCACTTAATCCATTTACATTTAAGGTAGTTATCGATATGTATGTTCCTAGTACCTTTTTCTTAATTGTTTTGGGTTTGTTATTGTAGGTCTTTTCCTTCTCTTGTGTTTCCTGCCTAGAGAAGTTCCCTTAGCATTTGTTGTAAAGTTGGTTTGGTGGTGCTGAATTCTCTTAGCTTTTGCTTGTCTGTAAAGATTTTAATTTCTCCGTCGAATCTGAATGAGATCCTTGCTGGGTAGAGTAATCTTGGTTGTAGGTTTTTCCCTTTCATCACTTT
This sequence comes from Phocoena sinus, assembly GCF_008692025.1. Taxonomy (NCBI): domain Eukaryota; kingdom Metazoa; phylum Chordata; class Mammalia; order Artiodactyla; family Phocoenidae; genus Phocoena; species Phocoena sinus. The sequence goes on from NC_045763.1 coordinate 90,966,167, forward strand.
AAATATGTCCTGCCAGTCCCTTCTGGCTTGCAGAGTTTCTGCTGAAAGGTCAGCTGTTAACCTTTAGGGATTCCCTTGTATGTTATTTGTTGCTTTTTCCCTTGCTGCTTTTACTATTTTTTCTTTGTATTTAATTTTTGATAAGTTGATTAATACGTGTCTTGGTGTGTTTCTCCTTGGGTTTATCCTGTATGGGACTCTCTGTGCTTCCTGGACTTGACTGAATATTTCCTTTCCCATATTAGGGACATTTTCAACTATAATCTCTTCAAATATTTTCTCAGTCCCTTTCTTTTTCTCTTCTTCTTCTGGGACCCCTATAATTCGAATGTTGGTGTGTTTAATGCTGTCCCAGAGGTCTTTGAGACTGTCCTCAATCCTTTTCATTCTTTTTTCTTTATTCTGCTCTGCAGTAGTTATTTCTACTATTTTATCTTCCTGGTCACTTATCTGTTCTTCTGTCTCAGTTATTGATTGCTATTGATTCCTCCTAGAGAATTTTTAATTTCATTTATTGTGTTGTTCATCATTGTTTGTTTGCTCTTTAGTTCTTCTAGGTCCTTCTTAAACGTTTCTTGTATTTTCTCCATTCTATTTCCAAGATTTTGGATCATGTTTACTATCATTACTCTGTATTCTTTTTCAGGTAGACTGCCTATTTCTTCTTCATTTGTTTGGTCTGATAGGTTTTTGCCTTGCTCCTTCATCTGCTGTGTGTTTCTCTGTCTTCTCATTTTGCTTAACTTACTGTGTTTGGGGTCTCCTTTTCACAGGCTGTGGGTTTGTACTTCCCGTTGTATTTGTTGTCTGCCCCCAGTGGCTAAGGTTGGTTCAGTAGGTTGTGTAGGCTTCCTGGTGGAGGGTAATGGTGCCTGTGTTCTGGTGGGTGAGCCTGGATCTTATCTTTCTGTTGGGCAGGACCGTGTCTGGTGGTGTGTTTTGGGGTGTCTGTGACCTTATTATGATTTTAGGCAGCGTCTCTGCTGATGGGTGGCATTGTGTTCCTGTCTTGATAGTTGTTTGGCCTAGAGTGTCCAGCACTGTACCTTGCTGGTTGTTCAGTGGAGCTGTGTCTTAGCATTGAGATGGAGATCTCTGGGAGAGCTTTTGCCATTTGATGTTATGTGGAGCCAGAAGGTCTCTGGTGGACCAATATCCTGAATTTGGCTCTCCCACCTTGGTGCACAGGCCTGACACCCAGCCAGAGCACCAAGACTCTGTCAGCCACACAGCTCAGAAGAAAAGGGAGAAAAAAAAAAGAAAGAAAGAGAGTAACCAAACCCAAAACAAATCCACCAATGATTACAAGCAGTAAAAACTATACAAAAAAAAAAAAAAAGGGCTTCCCTCATGTTGCAGTGGTTGAGAGTCTGCCTGCCGATGCAGGGGACACAGGTTTGTGCCCCGGTCCGGGAAGATCCCACCTGCCACGGAGCGGCTCAGCCCGTGAGCCATGGCCGCTGAGCCTGCACATCCAGAGCCTGTGCTCCGCAATGGGAGAGGCCACAACAGTGAGAGGCCTGCGTACTGCAAGAAAACAAACAAACAAAAAATAACAAACCGACAGACAGAACCCTAGGACAAATGGTAAAAGCAAAGCTATACAGACAAAATCACACAAAGTCCACCGCCTCAAGTTTGGGATGATTAGTTGTTTATTCAGGTATTCCAGAGATGCAGGGTACTTCAAGTTGATTGTGGAGATTTAATCTGCTGCTCCTGAGGTTGCTGGGAGAGATTTCCCTTTCTCATCTTCGTTTGCACAGCTCCTGGAGTTCAGCTTTGGATTTGGACCCACCTCTGTGTGTAGGTCACCTGAGGGTGTCTGTTCTTCACTCAGACAGGACGGGGTTAAAGGAGTCGCTGATTCGGGGGCTCTGGCTCCCTCAGGCCGGGGGAAGGGAGGGGTACGGAATGCAGGGCAAGCCTGCAGCGTCAGAGGCTGATGTGATGTTGCAACAGCCTGAGGTGTGCCGTGTGTTCTCCTAGGGAAGTTGTCCCTTGATCACGAGACCCTGGCAGTGACGGGCTGCACAGGCTCCCAGGAGGGTAGGTGTGGATAGCGACCTGTGCTTGCACACAGGCTTCTTGGTGGCACAGCAGCAGCCTTAACATCGCGTGCCGGTCTCTGGTGTCTGTGCTGATAGCAGCGGCTCGAGTTCGTCTCTGGAGCTCGTTTAGGTGGTGCTCTGAATCCCTTCTCCTCGCGCACCCCGAAACAATGGTCTTTTGCCTCTTAGGTAGGTCCAGACTTTTCCCCAGACTCCCTCCCGGCTAGCTGTGGCGCACTAGCCCTTTTCAGGCTGTGTTCATGCAGCCAACCCCAGTCCTCTCCCTGGGATCTGACCACTGAAGCCTGAGCCTCAGCTCCCAGCCCCCACTCGTCCCGGCGGGTGAGCAAACAAGCCTCTAAGGCTGATGAGTGCTGGTCGGCACTGATCCTCTGTGCGGGAATCTCTCTGCTTTGGCCCCTGCACCCCTGTTGCTGCGCTCTCCTCCATAGCTCTGAAGCTTCCCTCTCCCCGCCACCCCTGTCTTCGCCAGTGAAGAGGTTTCCTAGTGTGTGGAAACGTTTCCTCTTTAACAGCTCCCTCCCAGAGGTGCAGGTCCCATCCCTATTCTTTTGTCTCTGTTTTTTCTTTTTTCTTTTGCCCTACCCAGGTACGTGGGAGGTCTGAGGTCTTCTGCCAGCGTTCAGTAGGTGTTCTGTAGGAGTTGTTCCACATGTAGCTGTATTTCTGATGTATCTGTGGGGAGGAAGGTGATCTCCATGTCTTACTCCTCCACCATCTTGAAGGTCACCCACAGTTTGCTTTTTGACATCCATCTTAGCATTTTTTTTTTTTTAGATCTGTCTCCTCAGGCAAGGGCAACAAAGCCAAAAATAAACCAATGGTATGACATCAAACTAAAAAGCTTTTGTAAAGGCAAACCATCAACAAAATGAAAAGGCCACCTACTGAATGAGAGAAGATATTTGCAAATGATATATCCGATAAGGGGTTAATTTTCAAAATATATAAAGAACTCATACAACTCAATATTAGAAAATACAAACAGTTTGTAAAAAATGAGCAGAGGAGTTTAATGGACATTTTTCCAAGGAAGACATACAGATGGCCAACAGACACATGAAAAGATGTTCAACATCACTAATCATCTGAGAAAAGCAAATCAAAAGCACATTAAGTTATCACCTTACACTTGTCCGAATGGCTATTATAAAAAGATGACAAAAAACAAGTATTGATAAGGATGTGGAGAAAAGGGAACACTTGTGCACTGTTGGTGGGAATATAAGTTTGTACAGCCACTATGAAAAGCAGTATGAAAATTCCTCAAAAAATTAAAAACAGGACTACCATATGATCTAGTAATTTTACTTCTGGGTACTTACTCAGAGGAAAAATAAAATATTAATTCAAACAGATATATGTACCCCTATGTTCATTGCAGCATTATTTACAATAGCAAAGAGACGAAAGTAACACAAGTGCTAGATTGATAGATAAGTGGATAAAGCAAATGTGATATATATATATATATATATATATATATATATATATATACACACACAATAGAATAATAGCCACAAAATGAATGGAGTCGTGCCATTTACAACAACATGGATAGACCTGTAGGGTGTTTATGTATGTTAAGTGAAATAATTCAGACAGAGAAAGACAAATACTATATGATTTTGCTTATACGTGTAATCTAAAAAAAACCCAAAGCAATAAAGAAAACAAAGCAGAAACTGACTCATAGATACAGAGAACAAACTGGGAGGATGTGAGGAGTTGGGAGAAATAGGTGAAGGGGATTAAAAAGTACAAACTTCCAGTTATAAAACAAATAAGTCACAAGAACGTGATGTATAGCATAGGGAATATTGTCAATAATATTGAAATAATTGTGCCTAGTGACAGATGATTACTAGACTTATTGAGAGGATTAATTCATAATGCATATAAATGTCCAATCATTGTGTTATACACCTGTGACTAACAATATTGTATGTCAACTCTATGTCAATAAAAAATAAAAAGTAAAACAAACTAAAAGCAAAAAACAAAACATCAAAATCAGGAAAGAAAACATGATTACCTTAAAATTTTATTTTATTTGTTTTTTCAAACTATCTGAATTCTGGAAGTTTCCTACCCCTTTCCAGGCATTGGTATCCCCATATGTGAAATGAGAATACAAACTTGAAGATTTTGAAGGACCCATTCAGAATTTATGACCCATCCCTTTCTCCCTTCATCAGGCTTCCCTGAAAACAGATAGTGGGGTAAGTCCTTCAACTAAAGGTCTGAGTCTTCTCCTTGATCCCATCCCCTCACTCTTTTTTCCTTGTAATCTTCTGTGATAGAGTCTTCCTTCATCTTCCTCTCCCCATGTACTTGCAGCTAAAAGCCCCCAGGATATAATGTACGCCTAGCTGATCTGTAGGACCCATTAGTAGAAGCCACCTCACTCTCTTCTTCATAAGCAGTAAACTTTTTTGTTAAGTTCAATTGATATGCAGACCTGGTTGAACTGTGAACTTAGAGCTTGTGCCTACCTGACTCCACACTTAACTCTTCTGAAGTTACCTTGGGAAGTTCATGAAACCCTGTTACTACATCTCTGATTAATCGAAGACTAGAGACTGAAGACCTAACATACACATAAAATGTATTCTGCAGATGAATGGAAAACACACAGCCAATCACACAAACCTCACAGTTTCCCAAACTTTTTAGAGTTGTTGCCATAATTAATTTGCTGTTCATTAATGAATTAATTAACATATAAAAACAAAACTAGAACTGTTGCTGAGATCTTCTATATCCACATAGGTGACAGGAGCCTGATTTTTAAAATTTCAATACTAGGTCAATACTGACTAAAATCGGAGTGATGCTTGAAAATAAATGAGAATGGCTAACGTCTGAGCAAGTATAAGTGACGTCTGAATGAGTGCATGTATTTTGAGGTATCAGTAAATGTTTAACTTAGAAATCTAATCCAATCTATTTACATTATCCCTCCATTCTTGGTCTTGGAATAATTTTCTCATACTGGGTTACATATGGAAATAATGTGGTGAAATTTAGGAACTGACGATACCGCCTAGCAAGAGAGTGAAGAGGAGAGCCCTGAGAATCACCAACACTTAGCATGAGAAAGTGAGAAGGACGATCCCACTAAGTACTCAAGCAAGGAGTGGCCTGAGAAATAGAAGAAAACTCAGGAATATGTGGCTTCACAGAACCAGGAGAGGAGGACCAAGAGGACAGACCAAACTTATTAGATTTATCTAACATGTATCCGTGAGAGTTATTTTAATGATGTGGTTGGGACAGAGCCACTTTGTAGTGAGGGGAGGATGGAGCAGAAGTGAGGGAGTCAAGCCCGAGGGTGCAGATGGCTGTTGAGAGGTCTGCCTTCTTTACTACCTTGTGTGCTCCTCCTGAGCAGGGACCTCACTTGATTCTTCTCCACAGCCTCCACATCCAAATCAGGCCCTGGCACAAAGAAGGTCTGAGGGCCACTCGGGAGGAAAGCTTCTTTTCCATACCTGGTGTTTCCTTCCACAGAGGAAGACATCAAATATTGTAACACCCCTGGCCTGTGTCTGTCCTTTTAAAAGCTTCCATTCCTTAGGAGTGGAGGGGGTTTGGGAGAAGAACCAGGTCATGTGCAGCTTAGATCCTTTCTCCCCTCTTCTCTCTCCTCTCCTCCTTCCCCTCCTCCTCTTCCTGCCCCTCTTTCCTCTCTCTCCCACCTCCTCCCTCTCTCTCTTTCTTTCTCTCTCTCTCCCTGTTTCTCTTCCCTTTTCCATGCTCTAAGTTTTATGGGCTGCTAGTTTGAGGAATGCAGGAGGCTACCTTGATCCAGCTCTATCTGGCAAGTAACAGTATTTCTAGGAGAATTTATAACTTCAGCAGGTCATACAAATTTTTGTCTTCATCTACTGAAAATAAGAGACAATCTATAACAATTTCCTAAAAGCTTTTGTAAAAAGTTGATCGAGATTTCCTATACTCGAAATTTTCAAGAATGCTTTTTTGAAAAAGCATTATGGTGAAGTTTGTTATTTTGAAGTTTAATTAATGAGAATATTTGGAATGTCTCATTTTTCTCTCATATTCATACCCCCTATATTCTTTACTTTGTATGATTTAAGGGATTTATTATGGTTACACCAGTGCATGATCATAGAGAAATTTTTCCTTCGAGAAAATTTTGAGGGGGCAAGTAGGTAGTCCACTTTGAATTTTTCCTCAAAAGATGTGAATAATTCTCTAATAGGAATTTTTCTTGAAGTTCTTAGAACATAAGTTGAATTCAACAACTAAATATCAAATTCAGTTATGTTATTTTGTGTTACAAATACTAGCACAACAAACAAGTTTACAAATATTAACATTAGATATAAAGTAATCTTCATTTTTCTGCTTTGTATTATTTAAATTTTCATACATACTTTTGGGCTTAAAAGAATATAATAATTTTTAAAGTTGTCTGACTAGTGAATTCAATATTTGTATTAACTGTCAATCTATTTCACATTTTAACTATTGTTTTATACATAAAATTAACAGCTTTCATAGTCAGTTGATTATTGGAACAGATCTCTCATCCAAACATAAATATGACTATATTTCAACTGACTGATTGAATTTCAAAAATTTGAGGCTTATAAGGAAACATTTTACTTCAAGTTACATCCAGAATGCTTCCTATTGAAAAGTGAATGTGAAAATATGATGGACAAGTCCAAATAAGACGGACACTTTATATTAACAAAGTTATGTTGATTAGTTATAATGGAACCCTATGTGATCCCCAATCATGCATAAACATCATTTTTGTTTTTTCTTTTTCCTTAATTATACCGGGGGTGGAGGAGGTTATCAATTTTGTTGATCTTTTCAAATAACAAAGTTTTGACTATGCTAATTTTCTCTATTGTTTGCCTATTCTCTGGTTCATCGTTTTCTGCTTACTTTGGGTTTTCTTTGCACTTCTTTTTCCAGTTTTTAAGGTGGAACTTAAGGTCATTGATTTTGCACCTTTTACTTTTCTATTATAAGCATTAAAAACCACATTTCTTTGTAAGTGCTTCTCTAGCTCTACCCTTAAATCTTAATACTAATTAAATAAATATTTAATATGAGAGCTATATTTTTTCCTTTCAAATTTTGTTTTTTTTCTAGATGTCTTATTGTTACTTATTCCTAATTTGATTCTATTTTGGTCAGAGAACACATGCTGTGTGATTTCAGTTCTTTTAAGTTTATTGACACCTGTTTTTGCCCCAGAAATATTTCTATCTTGTTGAACATACTATGTGAACTTAAAAAGAAAATGTATTCTGCAGTTGTTGGTTGTAATGTTTTATAAAAGTCAATTAGATTAAGATGGTTGACAGTGTTGTTCAGAACTTCTACGTCTTTGCTGATTTTTAAAATTGGTTCTATCAGTTGGTGAGAGAGGGGTGTTAAAACCGCCAACGATGTAGCTTTATCTATTTCTGTTTTTAATTCTGTCCATCTTTACTTCATGTACCGTGAAACTCTCTTATTAGGTACACACACATTTATGATTGTTAGGTTTTGATATGAATGACCCTTTGTCATTATTATATCATTTTGAATATCTTATCTCCTTTGGTGCTCTTTGTCTTAAGGGTTACTGTTTCTGATATTAATGTATTATATCATGTATAAAATTCATATATAACATATTATATATTAACTAACTATATAATTAGAATAATATATTATGAAATATATAACAGAGCAAAAGAACAGAACAAAACAAAGCAGATTTCTATACACTTCTCAGACCTACTGACTCAGTTTATAGAGTTAGTTTTATGAATCTGTATTTAAAAAAATAAAACCTCCCTGATGATCATGATTCAACATTCAAGACAGGCATTTGATTGCTAAGGTAAATTTTTTAAAAATTGTTGGTGAGTTTAAAATATAAATCCTAGGGCTTCCCTGGTGGCGCAGTGGTTGAGAGTCCGCCTGCCGATGCAGGGGAAAAGGGTTTGTGCCCCGGTCCGGGAAGATCCCACATGCCGTGGAGCAGCTGGGCCCGTGAGCCATGGCCGCTGAGCCTATGCATCCGGAGCCTGTGCTCCGCGATGGGAGAGGCCACAGCAGTGAGAGGCCCGCGTACCGCAAAAAAATAAATAAAATAAAATATAAATCCTAAAGTTTTAATTCTACAGTCAGAGGAAAGGTTGAAAAAAATAGAAATCTTTGAGTCATTTTGAGTGAGAAAACTATGCAGCATGCAATTTAAAATAATTTATCTTTTATCTCCAAATTATCTCAGAGTTAGAAAATAAGAGTGATGCAGGTTTCCAAGCAGAGTTCTTTGGAAACATTTTATAAGCTTAAAGAAAGTTCAGATTTTTTAAGAACCCTGGGTTATTTACCATAATAATGATTTGCTCAATTCTTAATCTTATACTTTGTTAATCACATATTTATTAGTGATGTAGAATATCACTCTTCTAAATTGTGGAACATTCTATGTGACAGAAACTCTGAAGTTTCAGATAGAGATGATTGAAAACAGCCTTGCTGAATTTAGTTTATTTGAGCCTAAGTTTTTCCTAAGGTTTTCTTTCCTCTAGGATTCTCATTTAGGATTAATGGAAAACTGTATTGTTAACAATCCAGTTTGAAAATAGGAACAGTTCTGGAAGTCAGGATTAATAAGCTTTTTATACACACAGGTGCACATTTGCATGTGTGCCCGCACACAGTCTGCTTACATTTGCAGGCCTTATAAAATGTGGACAATCTCCTCTATTAGTTTCTATGTGGGAATCTAAATAAAAGAGGGTAATTAAGAGAAGTTAGTGTAGAGTCAATGTTGAGGCATCTGTGTTGTTTTCAGTTTGCTACTTCTCTGTTCACACAAGGTGCAGAGAAAAGGCCTAGAGATATCTAAAACAATAATTAGTCACCAGAAAAGACCACAGTGTGGAAGATGCAATTCTTGAGGCAGTTGGCCTGCAGTTTCTCAGTTCCCATTCTGACTGCAGTACTATGGGAGACTCAAAAGCAGTCATCTCTGACATCCGTCAGTCTGCAAATCACTTAAGAAACCGCAAGTGGAAGATATATAACAGTGAAACATAGTGCTTGGAGCTGGCCACGGTTCAAGCTCTTGAATAGGCACAGCATAATGCAGCTTTAAAAATACTGCACTAGGAGGGGGACCTTGAAGATGGCGGAAGAGTAAGACGCGGAGATCGCCTTCCTCCCCACGGATACACCAGAAATACATCCACACGTGGAACAACTCCTACAGAACTACTGAAGGCTGGCAGAAGACCTCAGACCTCCCAAAAGGCAAGAAACTCCCCACGTAACTGGGTAGGGCAAAAGAAAAAACAGAGACAAAAGAATAAGGACGGCACCTGCACCAGTGGGAGGGAGCTGTGAAGGAGGAAAAGTTTCCACACACTAGGAAGCCCCTCCGCGGGCGGAGACTGCGGGAGGCAGAGGGGGGAGTTTCGGGACCGCGGAGTAGTGCACAGCGACGGGTGCGGAGGGCAAAGCGGGGAGATTCCTGCACAGACGATCGGTGCTGACCGGCACTCACCAGCCCGAGTGGCTTGTCTGCTCACCCGCGGGGGCGGGCGGGGCCGCGAGCTGAGCCTCGGGTTTTGGTTTTGGACGGAGCTCAGGGAGAGGACTGGGGTTGGCGGCTTGAACATAGCCTGAAGGGGTTAGTGCACCACGACTAGCCGGGAGGGAGTTCGGGGAAAAGCCTGCACCGGCCGAAGAGGCAAGAGACTTTTTCTTCCCTCTTTGTTTCCTGGTGCGCGAGGAGAGGGGTTTAAGAGCGCTGCTTAAAGGAACTCCAGAGACGGGCGCGAGCCGCGGCTAAAAGCGCGAACCCCAGAGACGGGCGCGAGCCGCGGCTGAGGGCGCGAGCCCCCGAGACGGGCGCGAGCTGCGGCTGAAAGCGCAAACCCCAGAGACGGGCGCGAACCGCGGCTAAAACCGCGGACCCCAGAGACGGGCGGGAGACGCTAAGGCTGCTGCTGCCGCCACCAAGGGGCCTGTGTGCGAGCACAGGTCACTCTCCACACCCCTCTTCCGCGGAGCCTGTGCAGCCCGCCACTGCCAGGTTCCCGGGATCCAGGGACAACTTCCCCGGGAGTACGCACGGCGGGTCTCAGGCTGGTGCAACATCACGCCGGCCTCTGCCGCAACGTCACGCTGCCTCTGCAGCCGCAGGCCCGCCCCGCACATAGTGCCCCTCCTACCCCCATCCCCCAACCCCCGGCCTGAGTGAGCCGGAGGCCCCGAATCAGCGGCTCCTTTAACCCCGTCCTGTCTGAGCGAAAAAACAGACGCCCTCCAGCGACCTACACGCAGAGGCAGGGCCAAATCCAAAGCTGAGCTCCTGTGAGCTGTGAGAACAAAGAAGAGAAAGGGAAATCTCTCCCAGCAGCCACAGAAGCAGCGGATTAAAGCTCCACAATCAACTTGATATACCCTGCATCTGTGGAATACCTGAATAGACAAGGAATGATCCCAAATTGAAGAGGTGGAATTTAGGAGCGAGATCTATGATTTTTTCCCTTTTCCTCTTTTTGTGAATGTGTACGTGTATGCTTCTGTGTGAGATCCTGTCTGTATACTCTTGCTTCCACCATTTGTCCTAGGGCTCTATCCGTCCATGACTTTTTTTTAAAAATTCTTTTTCTTAATAATTAAGTTTAATTGTAATAACTTTATTATACTTTACCTTCGTTCTTTCTTTCTTTCCTTCCTTCCTTCCCTCCTTTAGACAACGAATCACCCCAAATTGAGGAGGTGGTCTCAGGGAGCAGGATTTATGATTTTTCCCCCTTTACCTCTTTTTGTGAAGGTGTATGTGTATGCTTCTGTGTAAGATTTTCTCTGTATAGCTTTGCTTCCAACATTTGTCCTAAGGTTCTATCCGTCCCTTTTTTTTTTTTTTTTTCTAAATATTTTTTAATTCAATAACTATATTATACTTTATTTTATTTTTACTGTATCATCTTTCTTTCTGTCTTTTTTCCTTCTTTCCCTCCTTCCTTCCTTCCTCCCTCCCTCCCTCCCTCCCTCCTTTCCTTCTTTGCTTCTTTCTTCCTTCCTTCCTTTCCTCCTTTCCTTCTTTCTTTACTCATACTTCTACTAATTCTCCCTACTTTTTCTCCCTTTTATTCTGAGCTGTGTGGATGAAAGGCTCTTGGTGCTCCAGCCAGGAGTCAAGGCTCTGCCTCTGAGGTAGGAGAGCCAACTTCAGGACACTGGTCAACAAGAGACCTCCCAGCTCCACATAATATTAAACGGTGGAAATATCCCAGAGACCTCCATCTTAACACCAGCACCCAGCTTCACTCAACGACCAGCAAGCCACAGTGCTGGACAACCTATGCCAAACAACTAGCAAAACAGGAACACAACCCCACCCATTAGCAGAGAGGCTGCCTAAAATCATAATAAGGCCACAGACAACCCAAAACACACCACCAGACGTGAACCTGCCCACTAGAGAGACAAGATCCAGCCTCATCCAGCACAACACAGGCACTAGTCCCCTCCACCAGGAAGCCTACACAACCCACTGAAACAACCTTAGCCACTGGAGACAGACATCAAAAACAACGGGAACTACGAACCTGCAGCCTGCAAAAAGGAGACCCCAAACACAGTAAGATAAGCAAAATGAGAAGACAGAAAAACACACAGCAGATGAAGGAGCAAGATAAAAACCCACCAGACCTAACAAATGAAGAGGAAATAGGCAATCTACCTGAAAAAGAATTCAGAATAATGATAGTAAGGATGATCCGAAATCTTGGAAGTAGAATGGACAAAATGCAAGAAACAGTTAACAAGGACCTACAAGAACTAAAGATGAAACAAGCAACGATGAACAATGCAATAAATGAAATTAAAATCACTCTAGATAGGATCAATAGCAGAATAACTGAGGCAGAAGAACGGATAAGTGACCTGGAAGATAAAGTAGTGGAAATAACTACTGCAGAGCAGAATAAAGAAAAAAGAATGAAAAGAACTGAGGACAGTCTCAGAGACCTCTGGGACAACATGAAACGCACCAACATTCGAATTATAGGGGTTCCAGAAGAAGAAGAAAGAAAGAAAGGGACTGAGAAAATATTTGAAGAGATTATAGTTGAAAACTTCCCTAATATGGGAAAGGAAATAGTTAATCAAGTCCAGGAAGCACAGAGGGTCCCATACAGGATAAATACAAGGAGAAACACGCCAAGACACATATTAATCAAACTGTCAAAAATTAAATACAAAGAAAGCATATTAAAAGCAGCAAGGGAAAAACAACAAATAACACACAAGGGAATCCCCATAAGGTTAACAGCTGATCTCTCAGCAGAAACCCTACAAGCCAGAAGGGAGTGGCAGGACATACTGAAAGTGCTGAAGGAGAATAGCCTGCAACCAAGACTACTCTACCCAGCAAGGATCTCATTCACATTTGATGGAGAAATTAAAACCTTTACAGACAAGCAAAAGCTGAGAGAGTTCAGCACCACCAAACCAGCTTTACAACAAATGCTAAAGGAACTTCTCTAGACACGAAACACAAGAGAAGGAAATGACCTATAGTAGCGAACCCAAAACAATATATAAAATGGAAATAGGAACATACATATTGATAATTACCTTAAATGTAAATGGACTAAATGCTCCCACCAAAAGACACAGATTGGCTGAATGGATACAAAAACAAGACCCTTATATATGCTGTCTACAAGAGACCCACTTCAGAACTAGAGACACATACAGACTGAAAGTAAGGGGATGGAAAAAGATATTCCATGCAAATGGAAACCAAAAGAAAGCTGGAGTAGCAATTCTCATATCAGACAAAATAGACTTTAAAATAAGGACTATTAAAAGGGACAAAGAAGGACACTACATAATGATCAAGGGATCGATCCAAGAAGAAGATATAACAATTGTAAATATTTATGCACCCAACATAGGAGCACCTCAATACATAAGGCAAATACTAACAACCATAAAAGGGGAGATCAACAGTAACACATTCATAGTAGGGGACTTTAACACCCCACTTTCACCCATGGACAGATCATCCAAAATGAAAATAAATAAGGAAACACAAGCTTTAAATGATACATTAAACAAGATGGACTTAATTGATATTTATAGGACACTCCATCCAAAAACAACAGAATACACATTTTTCTCAAGTGCTCATGGAACATTCTCCAGGATAGATCATATCTTGGGTCACAAATCAAGCCTTGGTAAATTTAAGAAAACTGAAATTGTATCAAGTATCTTTTCCGACCACAACGCCATGAGACTAGATATCAATTACAGGAAAAGATCTGTAAAAAATACAAACACATGGAGGCTAAACAATACACTACTTAATAATGAAGTGATCACTGAAGAAATCAAAGGGGAAATCAAAAAATACCTAGAAACAAATGACAATGGAGACACAACGACCCAAAACCTATGGGATGCAGCAAAAGCAGTTCTAAGGGGGAAGTTTATAGCAATACAAGCCCACCTTAAGAAGCAGGAAACATCTCGAATAAACAACCTAACCTTGCACCTCAAGCAATTAGAGAAAGAAGAACAAAAAAACCCCAAAGCTAGCAGAAGGAAAGAAATCATAAAAATCAGATCAGAAATAAATGAAAAAGAAATGAAGGAAACAATAGCAAAGATCAATAAAACTAAAAGCTGGTTCTTTGAGAAGATAAACAAAATAGATAAACCACTAGCCAGACTCATCAAGAAAAAAATGGAGAAGACTCAAATCAATAGAATTAGAAATGAAAAAGGAGAAGTAACAACTGACACTGCAGAAATAAAAAAAATCATGAGAGATTACTACAAGCAACTCTATGCCAATAAAATGGACAATCTGGAAGAAATGGACAAATTCTTAGAAATGCACAACCTGCCAAGACTGAATCAGGAAGAAATAGAAAATATGAACAGACCAATCACAAGCACTGAAATTGAAACTGTGATTAAAAACCTTCCAACAAACAAAAGCCCAGGACCAGATGGCTTCACAGGTGAATTCTATCAAACGTTTAGAGAAGAGCTAACACCTATCCTTCTCAAACTCTTCCAAAATATAGCAGAGGGAGGAACACTCCCAAATTCCTTCTACGAAGCCACCGTCACCTTGATACCAAAACCAGACAAGGATGTCACAAAGAAAGAAAACTACAGGCCAATATCACTGATGAACATAGATGCAAAAATCCTCAACAAAATACTAGCAAACAGAATCCAACAGCACATTAAAAGGATCATACACCATGATCAAGTGGGGTTTATTCCAGGAATGCAAGGATTCTTCAATATACGCAAATCTATCAATGTGATAAACTATATTAACAAATTGAAGGAGAAAAACCATATGATCATCTCAATAGATGCAGAGAAAGCTTTCGACAAAATTCAACACCCATTTATGATAAAAACCCTCCAGAAAGTAGGCATAGAGGGAACTTTCCTAAACATAATAAAAGCCATATATGACAAGCCCACAGCAAACATCATCCTCAATGGTGAAAAACTGAAAGCATTTCCACTAAGATCAGGAACAAGACAAGGTTGCCCACTCTCACCACTCTTATTCAACATAGTTTTGGAAGTTTTAGCCACAGCAATCAGAGAAGAAAAGGAAATAAAAGGAATCCAAATCGGAAAAGAAGAAGTAAAGCTGTCACTGTTTGCAGATGACATGATACTATACATAGAGAATCCTAAAGATGCTACCAGAAAACTACTAGAGCTAATCAATGAATTTGGTAAAGTAGCAGGATACAAAATTAATGCACAGAAATCTCTGGCATTCCTATATACTAATGATGAAAAATCTGAAAGTGAAATCAAGAAAACACTCCCATTTACCATTGCAACAAAAAGAATAAAATATCTAGGAATAAACCTACCTAAGGATACGAAAGACCTGTATGCAGAAAATTATAAGACACTGATGAAAGAAATTAAAGATGATACAAATAGTTGGAGAGATATACCATGTTCTTGGATGGGAAGAATCAACATTGTGAAAATGACTCTACTACCCAAAGCAATCTACAGATTCAATGCAATCCCTATCAAACTACCACTGGCATTTTTCACAGAACTAGAACAAAAAATTTCGCAATTTGTATGGAAACACAAAAGACCCCGAATAGCCAAAGCAATCTTGAGAACGAAATAAGGAGCTGGAGGAATAAGGCTCCCTGACTTCAGACTATATTACAAAGCAACAGTAATCAAGACAGTATGGTACTGGCACAAAAACAGAAAGATAGATCAGTGGAACAGGATAGAAAGCCCAGAGATAAACCCACGCACATATGGACACCTTATCTTTGATAAAGGAGGCAGGAATGTACAGTGGAGAAAGGACAGCCTCTTCAATAAATGGTGCTGGGAAAACTGGACAGGTACATGTAAAAGTATGAGATTAGATCACTCCCTAACACCATACACAAAAATAAGCTCAAAATGGATTAAAGACCTAAATGTAAGGCCAGAAACTATCAAACTCTTAGAAGAAAACATAGGAAGAACACTCTATGACATAAATCACAGCAAGATCCTTTCTGACCCACCTCCTAGAGTAATGGAAATAAAAACAAAAATAAACAAATGGGACCTAATGAAACTTCAAAGCTTTTGCACAGCAAAGGAAACCATAACCAAGACCAAAAGACAACCCTCAGAATGGGAGAAAACATTTGCAAATGAAGCAACTGACAAAGGATTAATCTCCAAAATTTACAAGCAGCTCATGCAGCTCAATAACAAAAAAACAAACAACCCCATCCAAAAATGGGCAGAAGACCTAAATAGACATTTCTCCAAAGAAGATATACAGAATGCCAACAAACACATGAAAGAATGCTCAACATCATTAATCATTAGAGAAATGCAAATCAAAACTACAATGAGATATCATCTCACACCAGTCAGAATGGCCATCATCAAAAAATCTAGAAACAATAAATGCTGGAGAGGGTGTGGAGAAAAGGGGACACTCTTGCACTGCTGGTGGGAATGTGAATTGGTTCAGCCACTGTGGAGAACAGTATGGAGGTTCCTTAAAAAACTACAAATAGAATTACCATATGACCCAGCAATCCCACTACTTGGCATATACCCTGAGAAAACCAAAATTCAAAAAGAGTCATGTACCAAAATGTTCATTGCAGCTCTATTTACAATAGCCAGGACATGGAAACAACCTAAGCGCCCATCATCGGATGAATGGATAAAGAAGATGTGGCACATATACACAATGGAATATTACTCAGCCTTAAAAAGAAATGAAATTGAGCTATTTGTAATGAGATGGATAGACCTAGAGTCTGTCATACAGAGTGAAGTAAGTCAGAAAGAAAAAGACAAATACCGTATGCTAACACATATATATGGAATTTAAGGGGAAAAAATGTCATGAAGAACCTAGGGGTAAGATAGGAATAAAGACGCAGACCTACTGGAGAACGGACTTGAGGGTATGGGGAGGGGGAGGGGTGAGTTTTGACAGGGCGAGAGAGAGTCATGGACATATACACACTAACAAACGTAGTAAGGTAGATAGCTGGGGGGAAGCAGCCGCAAGGCACAGGGATATTAGCTCCGTGCTTTGTGACAGCCTGGAAGGGTGGGATGGGGAGAGTGGGAGGGAGGGAGACGCAAGAGGGAAGACATATGGGAACATATGTATATGTATAGCTGATTCACTTTGTTATAAAGCAGAGTGAATCACACCATTGTAAAGCAATTATATAACACACCATTGTAAAGCAATTATACCCCAATAAAGATGTTTAACAAAAAAAAAAAAAAGGAAAGGAAAAAAAAAAATGAGAATTAAAAAATAAAAAAAAATAAAAAAATACTGCACTACTTCATAGCTCTTTGTTGATTTACAGAGTGGTATTTCCTTCAAATTTTTGCTCGTTAGCATCTCCTGTTTGTTTGTTTTTGTGTTTGTATTAGCTTGGCATGATGAGAGCCTGTATGTGGTCTGGGGAACAGTTTTACTTTATGATTTTCTGGATTCACAACATAGAGAACAGAGGCAACTGGCAATAGTTCATGCCAAAATAAAATACTCCCCTGAAATGAAAAGAAAAACATGTTTTTCTTTATCCACTTTTTTAGGTTCAGTTATAAACTGAGCCACCTAGGTGTAGGTTACAAACTGCTGGAGAGCTATAGTCACTTAAAATAACCTCATAAGTTCTAAGAACTCAGAGATGTTGCTTGAAGAGTACAGTTCTAATGCGTGTGACTTTGCAACCTAACAGGATAGGGTAGGAATTGGATTTTCCATTTCCTGAAGGCAAAGTTGGCTTTTTATGTAGGCAGAGTATGCAGCTGCTTTTATATAGAGATTTGAGAAGTACTAAAATCTTTCTCCTATTACTGAAGCTGAAGTACATATTTCATCTATCTGAATATTCACAGTTATAGAAGGAAAGAATCCTGGAAGTTTTGTAATCTTACTTTCAAGTTTTAGAATCAGAAAACTGAGATCCAAAGAGGTCAAGTCGTTTGTCCAATCTTGACTTTTTCCCAAAAGTTGAAAAAGTTACATAAAATAAATATAACAGGGAATCTATAAAACCTGGGGCAAAAATAAAAAACACAGGAAAAATGTAAATGTGCACACTGTAGTTGACTATTTAAGTATTTTCTATGTAACCCAAAATGTCTTGGAATTTTTTTTAACAGTTTATGCAAAGAGGAAAATTGAATCAGAGGATTCACAGCAATTATAAGACAAAAATAATTTATTTTGCAAAAGTACAATTAGCAGCTAATTTTAATATTCTGATCGGGTAGGAATATCAGATATAGAAGTATATCACAAAAAGGAATGCTTGTGATGTAATAAACTAACTCCTTTATAAATCATGGAAATATATATAACTATGAATTTCAGAGACTGTTTCTTATAATTACCTTCAATGTGGATTAATGGCCATACACAAAAATACAATTAAGTGAAAGCAATTCTGTTGGGGACCAGGATGATTGTAACCTGCTCTCAATCTGGATTGAGGAAACACAATAAGATATATGCTTAGCACAGCTGAAGATGACTTTCACTAAAATCAATAAAATATTAACAGTAATTGGCATGTTTGGCAAGCTGTGACCTTCTCACATCCTGATGTATGTAAGTCAAACGCTTCACTGAAAATGACCAGTTTTAAAATCCATTTCTAACAGTTGTGTGCTTTGTGTACCAAATAAACAAACAAACAAACAAACAAACAAATAAATAAATAATCATAAGAATTCAACTATTAGAGCAAAAAGCTCAAGAGAAAATGAAGATACAACATTTTAATTGGCCAAGAATCTAGAGATTAGATTTTACGATGAAACCAGTGAAGAATTAGACATTGAAAATCCAATATGTTCCCACATATGTTGAGTTTTTTGCACTTTCATTTAATGCCATAGGAGTGAGGCAGATGAAAACTTCCAGTAAATTTCATTTTAGAAGAGTTTGAAAACTGTCTCTTAAACAGATTAGCCTATAATCAGCTCATATAGAAATCTCTAAACTTAACTTTTCTTTACTCTCAGCAATATAAAACAAAGTGAAAACTCACACCACTGCATTCCTCTATTATATCCATGGCTATGCACTTTCTCTTGCTAGAAGTCAAGTTGGTTTTTTGTTTTGTGTTTTTTGTTTGTTTGTTTTATCTTGCTCAAAGTAGCTCAGTGACCAATTCAGTGGGTACTTGATGGCCTAGAGTAGGTGCTAATGCTGTATGATGCAGTTTCTCTAACATCCCATACATAATCCATCAAGAAGTCATATTGGTGCTGTCTCAAATGACTTCCCAAATCTGATTACTTCTCAACATTTCTACTGCTCTGGTGAAGTCCACATCATCTCTCACTTTTACTACATCAGAAGTCTCCTAATTGATCTTTCAACTGCCATACTTTTCCCCATCCCCAAACCCCAAGGCCATTCTCCAATCAGTAGCCGCACAATGTAAATCTGGGAAGTAAGAAAGTTGATCAATATAAGCATGCAATCCATGGACTTGACATTACATTCATCCTTCTCTACTCAATGGACAAATCACTGATAAGTGAACCTAAAATTAGCAAATTTGGTGGGACAGTTAATTCTGTACCTTTATATTTCTGGCCACCTCATCTGGTTATAGAAAATATTACGAATGAAAAGTAAAAATAAAACTTTTTCAACATTGACTCATATCAGAGTTCAAGACCAACATGATCTGTGTTGATTTTTACTAGGACTGAACACTTGCCAATATTGTAGTTGACTCCTGGTCTCCTTCCCAATGATCTTTCACTCCATTTTCTGAGGGAGGTTCTTGGGTCATAGAATATGTAGCCTGGCAAGTTGCTGATGCTGATTTACTCAGCTCCAAGATTTGTAAACCACTTAGGAAAGCTATGCTCCTTATTAGAATCCATCTTTAAATAACTCTTGTTTGTCAAACTGAAAATAAAATATTAATTACTTCTCGGCATAGCTTATTTCTAATAAAGCATTTGTCAACAACCTGGCATTTACCTTAGAAAAAAATAGGATATTTGCATAGCACTTAAAATTTACATGTGTGAAGGTGTCAGGGTATAATAAATGTTCATTAGCTCTAACTACAGTCTTTCACAGAGATATAGAAAATTTATAAAAAAGTATTATACTTATTTTTTTAGCACTTTCTAAAATGGGTTATGTTACAGACTAATAAATTATCAGTAAATGATGCTATTAGTTAGCCTAAAATGCAGTTTTAAATATAGCTCTAGCTCAGTGCTGATGGGGAAGAAATCCTGAAGAAAGATCCTAGGTGGTTGTTTCAGACACTCTGCTTTCATGAGTAAGTTCCTAGGAAATGAAAGAAGTCTACCAGAATGACTCCAAGAAAATCAGGATATCCCCTTGACAAAACTATGAAGTCACTGAGGTACCTCTAGCCTTTTTTACTGTGTCATTTTCTCCCTTCCACGGCATTCGCAATAATTGGTTTCAGAAATTTGTGTCTTCTCCCTCTGTCTCCAGTATATTTCCTCCTATCCATCAATAAACCCCCAGAAACAACTCTCTGTTAATCTCTGCTCCTTATTTTGCAAAGTAATTAAAAGCAGAGGTTTGAAAACTGGACTGTCTGGATTCAAATCCCAGATCCACCACTTACAGTGTGCTTGTAACTTATACCATCTATGCCTGTTTCCTTGTGTGTAAAATGAGAAGATAGTAGTTTCTATGTCAAAGGTTTGTGCTCTTGTTTTAAAATGAGTTAAAATATGGAAAGCACAAAAGTCTTTGCCACATAGTAGGTTCTCAATAAATATTAGCTTTTTCAAGGTATTTGACCTTTATCGCTAATTACAGAAGGGATAATTTTGTTTCTTGTTAAAGAAATTTCAGACATCTATATTCAGTAGGAGTAGAACAGGTAATCTTTTGTACTGAGACCTTTTCATATTGGTCCTAAAATCATAGGAATTAGTCAATTCTTACCCTGGAGGTCAGGTGAGCTTGCTTCAAAATTTCAAGGATTAACTGATTACTGCAGCCAAAACTGTCAAGGCCCCAGGAATTTATAGGATGCGGCTGGAATTTTTGAGTGGGCAATGGTTTAGCAGCTATATATTTCTTTTTCTTTTTGCAATTAAAAAAATTAATTAATATATTTACTTTTGGCTGCATTGGGCCTTCATTGCTGTGCGCGGGCTTTCTCTAGTTGCGGCGAGCGGGGGCTACTCTTCCTTGTCGTGTGCGGGCTTCTCATTGCAGTTGGTTCTCTTGTTGCGGACGGAGCATGGCTTCTAGGCACGCAGGCTTCCGTAGTTGTGGCTCACGGTCTCTAGAGAGCAGGCTCAGTAGTTGTGGTGCATGGGCTTAGTTGCTCCGTGGCATGTGGGATCTTCCCAGACCAGGGCTCGAACCCATGTCCCTGCATTGGCAGGTGGATTCTTAACCACTGTGCCACCAGGGAAGTCCGCAGCTATATATTTCTTATTTAGCAAATGGGATGCACTAAAGCGCCACCAGATTTCAAAGACATCCTCTATAAGATGATTTAAGAAAAGAGATTGAGCTGAGAGTGAAGGTTGTTGTGATATTTCTTTTTTAAGACTTTTTCTTTTTTTTGGCTGTGTTGGGTCTTCATTACTGCATGCAG
This sequence comes from Phocoena sinus, assembly GCF_008692025.1. Lineage (NCBI taxonomy): Eukaryota > Metazoa > Chordata > Mammalia > Artiodactyla > Phocoenidae > Phocoena > Phocoena sinus. The sequence goes on from NC_045763.1 coordinate 90,987,420, forward strand.
GCTTTCTCTAGTTGCAGCGAGCGGGAGCTACTCTTCATTGAGGTGCGTGGGCTTCTCATTGCGGTAGTGTCTCTTGTTGCGGAGCACGGGCTCTAGGTGCGTGGGCTTCAGTAGTTGTGGCATGCAGGCTCAGTAGTTGTGGTGCACGGGCTTAGTTGCTCCACGGCATGTGGGATCTTCCCAGACCAGGGATCGAACCCGTGTCTGCTGCATTGGCAGGTGGATTTTTAACCACTGTGCAACCAGCGAAGTCCCTTTTTTCTTTAAGACTTTTAAAGTCCTTATAAATTGAGTGACATGTATTTTCAATCTCACTCAACTGGAGTCATTAAATGATATTTTATTGTGCAATACCATGCATATTTTTCCCCCATGAGATATGGAGGAGAGCAGAAAACAATATAACAGCTTTGAGCTATATTCATCAATATGCATGGAAATTCTTTATGGAACACAATCCTATAAGCCAGCCTTCATTCTAAGCATTTTCATATTTCCTCATTTGGTCCTCACAACCAGTCTATGAAGCAGAATTAATTTTTCCAGTTTCACTGTGAAAAACTGAGATGGCAGAGGTTAAATGGCAGGACCATGACCACCCACTCTGTCTAGTGGCAGAGCCAGGATTCACACCAGGTCTCTCTATGTCTAATTAGAATCTGTGCTCTTCATTGCTGCATTTCATCATAGACCACAAACATATTTGGTAGTAATGAAAGACTTCCTCTGACAGCAAATATACAAGGTTTACCATTCTTGGGAGTTTCGCAAAGTTCTGGTATTGATTTTATGACTGGTTGAATCAGAACTGCTAGATTAATGTTTGTTCTGTGCTTCAATGAAGAAATGGGTCTTCGGTTCATAGACTGCTCACTGTGTCCAGTCTATTTCACAGTGCAACTTAAGGATCAAGAGAACAAGGAACGAGAGATTTGAAAGATGATTCGAAGTCTTTTGGAAAACTTTTCAACACAAATGATTTCAGAAATCTTTGTAAGTCTGCTGAAACCAGCATAGAAAAAATTTTGGATCTTTTCGTAGAGAAAGCAAAGATTCTTCACTCATTGCTTGCTTTATTTGGACCAGTGTCCTGTGTACAAATACAAATTATAAAACCTATTTGTTTCTGAATCTACTGGAAGGATGGAAAATGCATAAATAATTGTAATTTTTAGTAAGTATATTTATAAGTACTTATACTAAGTATTAGAGTAACAAAACTCAGGAATTACTGAATGGAAATAAAAATAAGAGTCTTCTAGATTTCTGAGCAGTGAGGGGTGTAAGCAAAATCCCACTTCCTTATTAGGGTACTAAAGTATATAAATGCTAAGTCATTTCCCAAAAGATTAAATGAGTTAATATATGTACAGCAGTTAGAAAAGGGCTTTGCCTAAAGTAAAAACATCACTATTCCTATTCTACTGTATCTCTAGGAGAATAAAGGTGGAAAGATATACATATACCTGTAGTACACACATAAAGCAATATATATATATATATATATATATATATACATTTCATATTGCTGAATGACTCATAAAGATTATAAAAATTTATCAGTTAACTTGGTTTGGTGTTAAGGGAATTCCAACATTTATTTTAAAATACTAAACGTTTTTATATTCACTTTGAGGTTTTTAATCTCATTGGTTAATTGTAAAAAAAAGGTAAGTGTATTATAATTTTTGCTATGTCTACATACAGTATAACCTCAAATGATAAGAAAATGAAAATCTCACATTTTCTACTAAGCACTAGTAATAACTAATTTGGATTCCAAAAATTATAATGCACAAAGTGTATGTTTAATAATGATATTTCTTTATCATTTGAAAGACTAACGCTATTTTATTTCCTCAGAATATTAATATGTTTGTGGGGTCAAAACATATGGATAAAAAATTCTTACACATGAAAAATAAATGTCTTCTTTCCTCCCTGATATCCAAATTTTACTTACCTGAAATCCAAAAGATTTGAAAGGTCAAAAATTCCTAATTTTCTCCTCCACTTTATACCTTCACAGATGAAAGAACTAAGGTCTGGAGAAGTAAATTGGTAAGTTTTTGGTGAAATGGTGGAGAATAGAGGTTACCAGAACTCAAGTTTCTAGCTTTCTAATGGTCTTTATGAGAGAAAGAGATGGAACATACATAGTGGATTTAAAGAAGCTTCAAAATGAAGTATCTTCCAAAGTATGTCACAGGGTTAATTTAGATTTAACCTAATCCCTTCTAACTTTAAAATTTACTTTAAAAGAAAATAGATGTTCATCACACAGATCCCAAGAGATTATAAGCTGTAAAATGTTTTAAATTATTGAAGAAAGATTACATTATGTTTAGAATAACCTTAATGTTAAGCAGTATTTACTTATTTCCATTTTATTGTACCCTTTTTCTTCTCTAAAAGGGTTTGAGATATCTTGCAATATAACGGTAAGGTTGATAAAATAGGAATAGATGAAAATCAGAAAAGGGTATAATGAAGGAAGTTCATATGTTCAATTTTATGTGTTAACATAAATCTTGTATTGGAGATTTGGCTCTGAGCTTCTAAGTGGTCAGTGCAAAGCAGTTATACCACTCTTATCAAAAGGAGGAAGTTTACTGATTCTAAAATGCAAACAAACTTTCTTTGATACTGAATTCTTTTTTTTTTATAAAGTGAATGAGTTTTTAAAATTTTTTTATTTATTTTATTTATTTTATTTTTGGCTGCATTGGGTCTTTGTTGCTGCACGTGGGCTTTTCTCTAGTAGAGGTGAGTGGGGGTTACTCTTCATTGCAGTGTGCAGGCTTATTGTGGTGGCTTCTCTTGCTGTGGAGCACGGGCTCTAGGTGCGCGGGCTCAGTAACTGTGGCTCACGGGCTTAGTTGCTCTGTGGCATGTGGGATCTCCCTGGACTAGGACTTGAACCTGTGTCCCCTGCATTGGCAGGCGGATTCTTAACCACTGCGCCACCAGGGAAGCCCTTTAATACTGAGTTCTTAAAGGAACTCCTAACATGAGCTTTTATATAAATGACTCTAAATGACATTATGGACATTGTCCTTAGAATATATTTCAATAACTACATTAGGAGATTTCAGATTGTATATAGTGTTGAATATATCTTGTTAGGCTTGAATTCTCTGAGAATGTTTAATTGAAGCCCAGTTAAAATCAGAGTACCACTACCTGTTCTTTCAGAATAAGTAAAAATGTGATATATAATGCTCACATTAAAATGTCTTTAAAGAGTTTAAAAGGCTCTTTGTACAGTGGATATTTTCCCCTACTTTGAATGGTCTGATTTAAATTATGGGATTCTTTTTCTGTTTTTTAAAAAAGTTTATTGAGGTATAAGTGATATAGGAAGAACTGCATATGTTTAATATATACAATTTGATGAGTTTGGACATATGCAAACACCTGTATTACTGTTACCACCATCAAGGTAATGGACATAACCCACACCTCTCAAAGTTTCCTTGTATCCTTTGGTTTTTGTTTTGTTTTGTTTTTGTGGCAAGAACACTTAACATGAGATCTACCCTCTTAACAAACTTTGAAATGTATACCATATTGTTAACTACAGTTACCATGTTGTACAGCAGGTCTCTAGAATTTATTCATCTAGCATAACTGAAACTCTATTCCCATTGAACAAAAACGGGGAAATGGGCTTAATTCTTACTTGTTGTTTGTGGTGATTTTAAAAGATATCTGTAAATTCCTTGACATTCGTTTCATGGAGAAGTAGGACTGGCCTTAGTTACTCATTCACAACTAATAGAGTTCAGTGGAAGTGATGCTGTGTGATTTAGGAAGCCAGATCATAAAAGGTATTGGAGCTTTGGTCATGCCTGCATGTAAGAGCTCTGAGTACACTGAGATTGCCTTGTTGTGAGGAAGCCCATGCCAAAAGGAGAGGCTGTGTGTAGGTGCTCCTGTCAATTACCCCACCCCAAGACTTAGATATTTAAGTGAAGATACCACTAAATGACTCCTGCCCCAGACTCTCTGGTCATACATAGTAATTCAGCTGATGCCCCTGATGCCCTGATGGAGCAGAGAAAAGCCAGCCACACTGTATCTTTCCCAAATTTCTGACTCAGAGAATCTTTGTTGATTTAAGTAAAAATTGTTGTTTTAAGCTGCTAAGTTTTGGAGGAACTTTTTCCACAGCAATAGTAACTGGTAGACTATTAAAATGAATTCTGCATTCAGCAAGGGAAATATTTGATGTGAAAATTCAAACTGAGATTTCTAAGAAAACATAAGGGGACCTGAGATTAGCTAGTTTCACTTTTGTAAATCCGACTGGTGATTTAGGAAATTTGTTAACATTTCTGAAGTAAAAAGAAATGAAAACAGATGTAGAGATGGTAAAGTACTTTTTCTGAATAGAGTAGAATAAAAGGATCTGAAGGGGGTGGTCAGATTAGGGTTACAGTGCAATTTCCAGAGAGTGAAGACTCTTAATTAGACCCTGACGGATTAATAAAAGTGGTTCAGTGATCTTTCCTTTATTATTTTATATCTCTAGATCTACAGGGCTGAAGTCCACTTTATTTTTTTTAGCCATGGTGTTCTTAGTTCCATTTCATTCTGTCACTCCAGTGATGCACTATGGAAGGAGCACCACTTAGTGCATTGTGATTATCAAACTATAATAGATTGTTGTACAGACCACTTGCTGCCATCTGGTGTGCCAGTTTTCACAAATGAGTCTTTTCTGGATCAACAAAAATATCTTCCCACTTGTAGCCAAAGGAAACATTTTCTTTTTCTTTTCAACTAATGACTCTACAATATGGTCTTAACTATGATTTCCAAAGAGGAAACCAAGAAATGACAGAAGTTTCGGGAAATATACCTGTGAAATATCTATCTCCCTATCTATCTCTCATCTATCTATCAGCTATCCGCTATCTGTATCTATCTAGGTATTGATATGCAATCCGGAAGAGTTAAATAACTATGTGCAGCATGATGGTAGAGTGTCTCTTTTCTACCTGTCAGCTTTGAACACGTTCTACTGTTGGACTAAAAAAATAAACTATTTCATGATAGCAGAGAGTCCTTATTTCCTATGGCTCTCCTACATAACTAAAAGCACAAAATCTCTGAAGAAAAACTGTAAGGAACTTTAGAAATAGTTTATTGCAATCTCTACTTTTACCTTTATAAAGGAGTACTCTCCAACCTTCCCCTCTGCTCAGCCCATTCTAGAATCACATCAAATTTACACCATAGTCTGAAATTTCCAACTCCTCTTATAATTCTGATTTCTGTATACTGTATTTGTATTAGAAATCCTCCTCTCCTTGTTCCCTTATAAAACTTCCTCCTTCAAATCCTAAGTAAAATATCATGTCCTCTGTGAAGCCTTTTCTAATATCCAAAGTTAGTTGTCACATACACAGCACTTTGCCCCTCTTCTAAAGGACTTATAACATTGAACTGCAATTGTTTACTTACAAGTTTCCTGCAACTGAGCAGCCTAACTGTAGGAAATGTGTCTTAGTTTCCTTTGTATTTGCAGTGATCAGTCAATTTTGTTGTAGAAGATACTGTGTTGATAGGTGGCACTAATGTTTTAGGGTTTTGCTTTTAGCTGGGCTTTTAGAACAGCTCAGCAGTCCTTTATTCATTCCTACTTATGCTAGGATTTATTGATGATAGGATTCTCAACTTCCTAGGCCCTTCTGATTTCCTCCTGTCCTCTTCACTCCCATCTGATTACTCATTGCCATCTTCCTAGGAAAAATATAGTGGAGTTCACTGAATTCACTTCTTCACTCCTTATTTAGAATTCATTCCGGCTTTGTTTATTTGTTCCTTCATGCTGCTTCATTCCAAAGCCAAGTCTTTTACTTTGCACTACCTGACATTCTCACAACTTCTTTCACAGATCACTCAGTCATCCCTTTCATCTGTTTTTCTTTCCCTTTCCATCTTCAATACTTCCTTTCCTCATCCCCAAAACAAAAGAAAAACATATCTTCGGAATAAAAATCAAATGAAAACCCAAAACCATTCCTTTAACTGAAGATCACCTTCAGATTTCTTCCCTATATCCTTCCTTCTTTTCTGCACTGTTTTCCCCAAAACACAGCCTGTACATTTTGTCTTCACTTTGTCAAATTCCCCATTTTCTTCTGAACCTATTAAATCTGGCTTCTGTCTCTCTCATTCCCATGAAACTCTCTGATCAGGTCAACAATAACCTTCTTATATGCAGCACGCATACCAAATGGTTTTTGATTCTGGTGACCTTGGGCTTCTTGCCTTAATTGCTACCAGTACTCATTTCTGCTCATCTCTGAATGAATAAGCAGAAAGAGAGGCAGTTGCCTCTATTTTTGTGATCTTCTCTGCCTGTTCCCTGATGCTACAGCACCGAGGACTCTGTCCTCCTTACTCTTTCTCATCTACTTTTATGGCTTCTGTTTATCATCTGTCTGATAGTGGCTCCCAAACTGGACTCTCTGTCCCAGACTTTTCTTTTTAGTCCTAGACATACATTTCTATTACTTTACTTAAGTTCTATAATCAAAAAGATACCTTTATTTTTCTGTAACCAGACAATACCTAGTAGCAGAAGATTTTAGATTAGTTTTAGTTGATTCACTGTCTCCTTCTCTCCTACTTCTCTTTGAGATTGCATTTAAGTTTCAGGGCCATAAAAAAGCATGGTGGGTGGGAGGAAGGTGGTAGGGCTCTATGTGATCTATGCCTATTCTTACTGATGTCTGCTTTGCAGCCTCACTAATGTTGGTTCTGGTTATCAGAGTCTGGTTATCAGAGTCTGACCTCAGCATCGGCTGAGACAGCTGTATTCCTATTTGGTCTCAGTACTCATTTGGCAGATCACTCTTTAGTCATTTATAACATGGCTCTTGGCCCTTTGTCATTTACCCAATGTAGACACGAAAATTTTCTGTTGCTCTTTCATGCCAATCTGGAGACGTGGAAGACTGATGCCTTCATTTGTATTCTGCTAATGCTGACCCAAAGTGGCATAGGTCTTCAGGTTTTCATTGCTCTTAAATCCCTAATCTGGGTGATTTATTGTCCTTATTTCCCCACTCTTCCCTCAGTGGTTTTAATCTAGGGTAGAGACAGGGAGACTACTTCTCAGAGTCCCATATAGGTATATAAAAATTAGTCTCTTCTCTGACTCTTCTTCACCAGCCCAAGACAATTTCACCTCCTCTCTGGTAGGTAGAAAGGATAGACTCTGGCTGAGCTCAGATTTTTCTGTGCTTACTCTTTAAGGCTTTAACTTTATGCCCTTCGTATGGCTTTTGATCCTGAAAATTCAGAACGATCTCACACTTTAAAAGCGTTCCCATCAACAACTTTATAGGTACTGTGTATTTCAAAATTCTATTTCGGAATGAAAAGCCAGCTCTCTATTTCTTTTCCTTTGCATTTTTTCTGTACCAACCCAGCTCTGAGTGGAGTAGTGTAGAATATCCTCACTGGAGCCTGAATGCAGGAAAGAAGCATGATTATTGTTTCAAAGTATTATCCCATCCCAATTACATTTTTTGTTTGTTTGTTTGTTTTTATGGTACGCAGGCCTCTCACTGTTGTGGCCTCTCCCGTTGCGGAGCACAGGCTCCGGACGCGCAGGCTCAGCGGCCATGGCTCACGGGCCCAGCCGCTCCGCGGCATGTGGGATCTTCCCGGACCGGGGCACGAACCCGTGTCCCCTGCATCGGCAGGCGGACTCTCAACCACTGCGCCACCAGGGAAGCCCCCAATTACATTCTTGAACTTTCTGAATGTTTGTCTCCGGTGTTCTTCAATAAGAGCAGCACCATTTACCTTGTTTTATTCTATCATTAACTCCTTTTTTCCCTCCCAGTCTTATTGGAAATGAAATGTGACGATTCTATCTGAAAATGTTGCTCTGGTTGTCCCTTTCTTCCATATTCTTTTGCCACTGATTCAGTAAAGCTCTCAGGACCTCTTGCTTGGCTTACTGGGGCAGAATCTTAATAGATGTGCTGGTTACTAATTTCTATTCAATCCGACCCACACTCCTGCTTACTGTCAATGATGTTTCTATAACACAACATTGGCAATTTCCTTCCTGTTTAAAAAATCTCTATTGGACACAATAGATATTGAAAAAAATGCAAATTTCTTAGTTTGGCCTAGAAATTCTTTCATGATATGACTTCAACGTACATATTTACACATACATTTCTTTGCTCTTCATGTCACAGCTCTGTCAATATTGAACATCTCTCTGTTCTTGTTCCCCAGAACACTGGGCTCTTTGATGCCTCAGCGCCTTGGGAAATAGTTGTCCCTTTATTAGAAATGCCTTATTTTCTGCCTCTACTCTCTGTCCACTTATTTTTGTAAAAAATTCTTTCTAATTCTCCAGAATTGTACTTCATCTATCATTATACTTAAATGCCTGGTTATTTTACTCTAAATCTGATTAGGCTGTTAAGTTCAGCCGGGCAGGTACTTTTTCTGTCTTTTTACTGTTAAGCTTCTGATACAGATTAGTGTCTGCTCCATAAATATGTGTTGAATGAATAAACTTAGGCCCTCCATGGTCTTATATCACTCTGTTTCTATTTCTCTTTGAACATTGCCTTGTATCATTATCTCTTTATCTATCAATACCTCCTAATAGATTTATTATTTTCACCATTTCCACAGAATTTATCATACTTGGATACTCATTCTTTTTGGGGCACTCTCTTCCTTTGACTTCCATAAACCTCATACTTCTCTCCTCTCCTTGTTTCTGGCTGCTGCTTCTTTGTCTCCTGTGAAGATTTTTCCCTTGTAAACTTTCCCCTTCTCCCCCTCCTTCTTCTAAACTTTGAACAGTCAGTGGGCTAATCCCTCTTCCATTCTCCATCTCTATATTTTTGGTGAAGTCATCCACACTCCTGACTTCATTTATCAGTTATTATTTACATTAATTATATACATTAATTTGAACTTCTGGCCAAGACCTTTCCTTTGAACTTTAGATCTATATATCCTGCTCATATATTATTTTCATGCATTTTCTCACAGGTACCCTCAAACATAACAAACTATTATGGCTTTAATTGTGTGCCCATCGAATTCATATGTTAAAGCCCTAGCCCCCAGTATTTCAGCAGGTGACTGAATTTGGAGACAGGGCCTTTAAAAAGGTAATTAAGTTGAAATTAGATAATTAGGGTGGACCTTAACTCAATATGACTGGTGTCCTTATAAGAAGAGGAGATGTGGACACAGACATACAGATTGAGGGACAACCATGTGAGGACAAAGCTAGCAGGTGACAATTTGCAAGCCAAGGAGAGAGTCCTCAAAAGAATCCAAACCTGCTGACATTTTTATCTTGGAATTCTAGCCTCCAGAACTGTAAGAAAGCTAACTTCTGTTGTTTAAGACATCCAGTCTGTGGTATTTAATTTCACAGCCCTAGCAAACTAATACACATGCCCCAATACTGAATTCATTTATTTTCCTCGAAACCAACTCTTCTTATCTTCCTTATTTCAGTGGATGGCACCATTATGCATACAGGTATAGAAATTTGAAATCTGATTAAACATAGTAATTAATGCAAATTGACCCATATTCAAGTTTTAGTTGCACCTTCATCTTAAATATAACTTTATCTCTAACCACTGCCTCTCAATTTTAAGGAATTATCATCTGTCACTGATATTGCAGCTATAGCTTCTTAAGCTTTCTTCCTCTATTTTGCTCTTATAAAACATTCTTTTCATTGGAGATTGTTTTACTTAAAATGAAAATTTAACCATGTTACTCTCCCGCTTAAAACTCTTCACAACACCCAATTGGATTACTATCTAAAACTCTTGAGGGCCTGCCTATCTCTCCAATTTTGCATATTTTTCTTTTCAATTCCCTTCATTCTTCAATTGGACCTTTATCAGCACCTTTGCACATGCAGGTTTTGCTGTATGGCATTACCTCTCCCTCTCTCTCCTTTTCCCACTCTTCTCTCTTACTCCACAGCTTTTTGATAAATGTAATTTCAGCTAGCATTTTTCTGAGCTTTATTATGTGCCAGACACTATCTTAAGCACTTTACAATATTAACTTATTTAAGTCTCAGCACAAGCCTGCAAAGGACGTTCTATTTATTATCTCCATTTCATCAATTAAGAAACCGAGGTACAGAGCAGTGAGAAAAGTTAAGTGACTTTTTCAAGGTTACAAAGCTAAGAGTAGTGGAGCTTGGATTTAAACTTGGGAGTAAATGGCTCTAAAGGTTAGACCATTATTAGGAAAAATTACTTTATTTCTCAGAATTAGGTCAAGGTAGTCAGTATGTGTGCTGTTAAGTCTCATCACAGTTGTAATGGGTTATGAATAAGTTGTAAAAATGAATATGCTGTTTAAAGTCTTAATTTTGGCTTAGAATGCAATCTCCATGGGATCAGGGGCAATGTCTACCTTGGAAGCCATTATATCTTTAAGTACCTGGTATGCTGTGTGGTAAGGGCAACCAAAAATATTTGTTAAATGAAGGCACTGTGAGTTTTCTTAGAACAGGAACACTGACAGTGTAGCTTTGGCTCTCAGCAGAGTCCTGGCCTATAGAAAATCCTCAATAAATCCACATTTGATTAATTATCAACTAGCTAGTGGCAGAGGTACACTAAAATGTAATTCTATATTATGCTATCAACCCTAAAAAAAGTAGAAATATATTAACCCTGATAAGGGGATAATGGGGCAGGGGGTTGCTGTGGGTGGGGTGTGGGTGAGGGTTTAGAGGGCAACTGCCTGAGCTATTTATCCCTTTTTTATTTTCCAAACCAGTTTCCCATTTTAATTTGTTATAAGGCACTGCATTTGAAAATCTTGAGGCATGTATAGAAAGCCCCTCTCTCTGTCTCTTTCTGATTCTCTATTTCTCTGTGTCTCTCTCTCTCTGGTTTATAATAGTCACTAGTTTGTGTCTCTCTTTTCTAGCTCTTATTTTCTTCAAGTTCAGTATTTTCCGTTTTTATGCAGTATCAATATTATGGGGCCAGGACCTGTCTTGGAGTCATTTTTATTTGTTATCTCTCCAGAGTTTCTGACTTTTGAAATGAGGGCTTTGTAAACCATGCTTGTATTAGTACAGAGCTTAGAGGAATGTCAAAGTTACTTTCCCATTAATATTTCACTCCCCGGGCTTTCCTGGTGGCGCAGTGGTTGAGAGTCCGCCTGCCGATGCAGGGGACACGGGTTCGTTCCCCGGTCCGGGAAGATCCCACATGCCGCGGAGCGGCTGGGCCCGTGAGCCATGGCCGCTGAGTCTGCACGTCCGGAGCCTGTGCTCCGCAACGGGAGAGGCCACAACAGTGAGAGCCCCGCATACTGCAAAAAAATGCCACAGGTCTCCTATCCTGTATGCTCTTCTCAAAACAATTAAGAAATGGCACAGGTGTCCTATTCATAGATCTTCTCCATTCCAGTAGGAAAGAGAAATAGCAAGGAATAACAAGAATGGTTCCACAACTCTGCACTTAATGAGTGCTTGTAAGAAATATTTAATATATATATTTTAATTTATTTATTTTATTTTTGGCCGCACTGGGTCTTTGTTGATACACGCGGGCTTTTCTCTAGTTGAGGCGAGTGGGGGCTACAGATTGTTATGGTGCGCACGCTTTTCATCGCGGTAGCTTCTCTTGTGGAGCACTGGTTCTAGGTGCGTGGGCTCAGTAGTTATGGTGCAAGGGCTTTCTTGCTCCGCAGCATGTGGGATCTTCCCGGACCAGGGCTCGAACCCATATCCCCTTAATTGGCATGCAGATTCTTAACCACTGCGCCATCAGGGAAGCCCTGAAATATTTAATATTTAAAGAGACTTTTAAAGAATTTTTGGTAGAAAAAGTTCAGAATCTTCTTTTAATGAGAACATGTATATAAATAGTACATGAAAAGGATTTCATTATGGTTAAAGTTTTTGTTTCTTAAAGGAGATTTATCATTATTAGTATGTTATTCAAATCATTTTTGCAAGGCAAATCAGCATCTCCACACTAAACATTGTTCCCATTTCATGTAGAGCAGAGTTTGTCTCTTTGCTTAAAATCAACTGTAAGTTAGTGCTTAAGATTCACTGCTTGTCACAGCTGTACAGTCTCAGGAGTAATTGGTGAGGCAATTAACAATCTTGACCTCAAAGACCTTATACTTGAACCTATTTATTTGTGTGTGTGGCTGTGCACATGTGCCCACACACAAGTGCATAACTAGTTTCACCTTCTGCTGGGGCACATGGTGAAGGGAAGGTGAGGTGGACATGGATCAGAGTGTTGAGGACTCAGTCAATAAATATTATGCAATATTAGAAGACTCAATGTAAACCATTGGGAGATATTTCTGTTTGATAATAGTAAGGTTATTGTTATGTAGTACTTGAATTTATGTGAGAATTCTTTGAGGATAAAAGGAAAAGCATTGTACTTTTAGAGTTGCATTATGAAACCAAGAGGTTGTTTTCATTTCCAGGCTATATTGGTAACTTAGAGCAGTAGCATAAACAAAATTATTAACAGATATAAAGAGAAAAGGGTAGTAATAGAAGACAGTCTAGACAACGTTCCAAAAACAAGGAGCTCTTAAATGGTTTGATCAAGGACCATCCAGTTATGCCTAGAGAAAAGAGCATGTCCCTAGGGTGAAAATATTTAACGTCTTTTGGTTCCATTGCCAGGATTACACTAATAGTGGGAAAAACTCATAAGTCTATCTTATTAGGAGGATTTTAAATAAGACCATTTAAATATTTTCAATCCTATTCTGTCTGTATAACCTTGGGATTATGATAGCTTCTTTTTAAAGTTGGATCATAAGAGAAAGAATGCTGTGGATGCATTTTCTAAAGTTCAGATTTCATAGCAATTATGTTTGTCATGGTCAACTAATAAATTATATTCTGGTATCTTAATTCTTTACCCATTTTAATTGGCTTGATAATCCCCAAGACCGACAAAAATCCTATGAACTTTTAAAGAAGAGAATTAGCCTTAGAATTAGACAACCTAATTAACGTACCTTTTGGTTTCAATCAGGTTTCTCTTGGCTCAGGCATTTGTATCATTTCGGTGGTTAAGGTCTTCACTTTGACAATCTGTTGAAGACTATGGGACCTCTCTCTAAACACACACACACACACACACACTCACTCACACAACATATTCCTATATATCCCATTTTGTATACAATTTCAAAGGGATACTGGGACCCTGAAGTTCATTCACAGATTTGAGAATTAAGAACTTTCTGGCAGTAGTTTTTGCCTAAGCCTCTAAGTGATGCTCACGGTTTGATTTTATGGCCAGCCATCCCAAAACAGGAGAGATGTTTGTCCTCAATGGTCCACAGTCCCTGGGGGTTGATTTTCCATAGTGATTGAAAGGTAAGGACAGTTGAGTGGATAATTTCCTGTAGTCTTTTTCTCACATATAACTGGAGTAGGAAGAGCATCTCCTCTCTTTCCGTGATCAGAATGCTTCCCTTTTTCCTATGAGGCTGGTGAAGATAAGGATTGTTCCATTACCTTACTCATCATGTATTTGTCATTGGACATACAATTTCCAACTGTCTTTTACTCTTTTTCTCTGACTTTTTATTGGTAGGGTTGTTGCTTTTTTTTTTTCTCAACTATTCTTTTTTTTTTTAGAATTTTTTTTTAAACATCATCATTGGAGTATAATTGCTTTACAATGGTGTGTTGGCTTCCACTCCATAACAAAGTGAATCAGCTATACATATGCATATATCCCCATATCTCTTCCCTCTTGCATCTCCCTCCCTCCCACCCCCGCATCCCACCTCTCTAGGTGGTCACAAAGCACCAAGCTGATCTCCCTGTGCCATATGGCTACTTCCCACTAGCTATCTATTTTACATTTGGTAGTGTATATATGTCCATGCCACTCTCTCACTTCGTCCCAGCTTATCCTTCCCCTCCCCATGTCCTCAAGTCCACTCTCTAGAAGGTCTGCTTCTTTATTTCCATCCTGCCCCTAGGTTCTTCATGACCACTTTCTTTTTCTTTTTGTTTTTTGTTTTTTAGATTCTATATATATGTGTTAGCATACAGTATTTGTTTTACTCTTTCTGACTTACTTCACTCTGTATGACAGATTCTAGGTCCATCCACCTCACTACAAATAACTCAATTTCATTTCTTTTTATGGCTGAGTAATATTTCATTGTATATATGTGCCACATCTCCTTTATCCATTCATCTGTCGATGGACACTTAGGTTGCTGCCATGTCCTGGCTGTTGTAAATAGACCTGCAATGAACATTGTGGTACATGACTCTTTTGGAATTATGGTTTTCTCAGGGTATATGCCCAGTAGTGGGATTGCTGTGTCATATGGTAGTTCAATTTTTAGTTTTTTAAAGAACCTCCATACTGTTCTCCATAGTGACTATATCAATTTACATTCCCACCAACAGTGCAAGAGGGTTCCCTTTTCTCCACACCCTCTCCAGCATTTATTGTTTGTAGATTTTTTGATGATGCCCATTCTGACTGGTGTGAGGTAATATCTCATTGTAGTTTTTTTTGATTTGCATTTCTCTAATGATTAATGATGTTGAGCATTCTTTCATGTGTTTGTTGGCAACCTGTATATCTTCTTTGAAGAAATGTCTATTTAGGCCTTCTGCCCATTTTTGGATTGGGTTGTTTGTTTTTCAATATTGAGCTGCATGAGCTGCTTGTAAATTTTGGACATTAATCCTTTGCCAGTTGCTTCATTTGCAAATATTTTCTCCCATTCTGAGGGTTGTCTTTTGGTCTTGTTTATGCTTTCCTTTGCTGTGCAAAATCTTTTAAGTTTCATTTGGTGGTAGGGTTGCTTTATGTATGTCCTTCTCATCCATGTTTTTCTACTTTTAATTTATATATATATATATATACATATATATGTAAAAAATATATATACATATATATACATATATACATATATACATACGTATATATACATATGTATATACATATATACATGTATATATACACGTATATGTATACATATATACATGTATATATATACATGTATATGTATATATGTATGTATATATGTATATATACATGTATATGTATATATGTATATGTATACATATATATATATGTAAAACCATAAGTAATAGCAAACAATTATAGTGCTTTCATTATGCCAGTCATTATTCTGGCTGGCATACACACACACACACAGACACACGGACACACACACACACCACACATTCACACACAAATCACACAATTTAATCTTCACAACAACACTTTGAGGTAGATACTATCATTGTCTACAACTTACTTATAAGAAAAATAAAGTATAGACTTTACTGGGTATAGAATTCCAAGTTGCTAGTTGTTTTTCCCCACCAGTACTTTAAAGACGATGCTTCACTCTCTTCTTGCTTGCATTCTTTCTGATGAGAACTCTGATGTTATTCTTAGGTTTGTTCCTCTCTATGTCACATACCTTTTTTCTCTGTCTTCTTTTAAGAATTTCTCTTAATCAGTGCTTTTCAGCAATTTGATTATGATATGCCTTGGTGAAATTTTCTTCCTGTTTCTTATGCTTGGGATTCATTGAGCTTCTTAGATATGTGGGTGAATATTGTACATAATGTTTGGAAAAATCTTGGCCATTATTTATTCAAATATTATTTTGGTTCTTCCCTGTCTCTCCTATCCTTTGAGGACTCCAAGTGATGTTGTCATACAGCTCTCTGATGCTCTTTTCATTAAAAAAATTCCCCTTTTCTCTGTGCATTTCATTTTGGATATTCTTTATTGTTTTACCTTTAAGTTGAGTCATCTTATCTTCTGCAATGTCTAATCTGCCATTAATCCTGGCTAGTGTATTTTTCACTTCAGATATGGTGGTTTTCATCTCTAGAAGTTGTATCTGGGTCTTTTAAAAAATGTCTTCTATGTCTGTAACTTTTCAAACATGTAGAATATAGTTGTAATAAATGTTTCAATGTCCTTGTCTGCTAATTCTAGCTTCTATGTCAATTCTGGATCAATTTCAATTGATTTGTTATTCTCCTCATTATGAATTGTGTTTTCCTGTCTCTTGACATGCATGATATTTTTTGATTAGCTTCCAGACATTTTGAATTTTATCTTTTTTGGTGCTGGATAATTTTGTATTCCTATAAATCTTTACAGCTTTGTTTTTAGTTTCTTTGCTTTCTTTTGGATCTGGGAAATTATAAAAATGATTTGTCTGGTAAATTTGGCTCACTGCTCATTCTAGAATTAATTTTTCTCCACTAATGAAATGATACCTTCCTGGGTACTCTTTCCACTGCCCTGTGAATTAAGAGCTTTTACAGTCTTGCTGGTCAGAAAAGACACTGATCTTACCCTATGTGAGTGCTGGGTATATTCTCTCTAATCATTTCCAATAGTTTTTCCTTGCCTTGGATAATTTTCTCACACACTTGCACTGATCAGTGCTCTGCTGAATGCTCATGGGGGTGGAGTGGGGTGGTGAAATGTGGTCCTCTACAGATCTCCAGGGTCTTTTCCCTGTCTAGCTCTGTCCTCTTTGGTACTTTTCCTATGAAATCTGGTTGCCTAATCTCCCAGGGATCTCAGCTGTCTCTTTAACTCATGCAGTCTTCTTAATTCCTTCTCTGTCACAGACTGAAATTTCTTTCAAGGCAGTAATCTATGGCTCTCCTCATTTGTTTCTTTTCTTGATATTTTTTCTAATCATTTCAGTAGGGAGGATAAAGGATAAATCTGATCACTGTTACTCCATCTTGGCTGGATGCGAATGAACTGGATGTTATTTTTGTTTTTTAATTAAAAATGTTACATATATGTTTTCCTTCTATATACATTCTTTTGAAACTTACTTTTTCTACTCAACAGTATGGATCAAGGTTTACCCCTGCTGATTCATGTAGAATTAGTATATTCATTTTAACTGTTGTTCAGTAGGAGTATCATGATAATATCAATATATATTTCCTTATTAATGACTTGGCATCGTTTAGAATCAGTTGCCGTGGGTATAATTGGGCAAGTCAAATCTCTAAGTAGTTAGTATTTCTTATCTGTAAAATGTTGATAACAATAGCAGGATTGTTATGAGGATTATATAATGTGTCTCATTGTTTTTCACATGGAGCAAGGTGCACAAATATGCACTTAATAATTCTTAACTTATTCTAACTTATCTTTCTCTTCGTTTCCCTATTATGTTCTCATTCCTCTCCCCTTTTTTGTTCTTTAACTTGCCTTTTTAGATTCATTAAGCCAGGTTAACTGATTTGTTTTAAAAATCAATTAAGTAATTGTAAATCAGATAGTAGTCATTTTATGAGTATTTTATGGGATGAGCAGGAAAGACAATCCATGTGAGGCCAAATAGTTGGTTTGATTAAACATTTTAGTTTTTAAAGTTCTGGACTTCTAGGAATCAGCTTTTCACCTAGTAGCAGAAAAACATGAGGATGACCCAAGGGAAAGGCCACATATAGTAGTTCAAAGCATTTTAGTTCCTTAGGGGACTGGAAAAGCAGGACACTAAATCATATTGCCAAGTTGAGCAGAGAGTGCCTTTCTCTGTATCTGCCTAATTTGCTCCTGGAGGAGCTAATTCTTTTTACATTTGGAAACGAAAGCTCCATAGATAAACACTGTGCTTTTTCTGCACCGCCTTTCTCCTTAGACTTCATTAAAATTTTCTTAAATCAGATCAAAGGGAAAAATGAACCTATGCATTAAGCTATACAATTGCAATAGCTTTCCACGTGGTTTCCTTACTGCCTGCATTTTCCTCCTCTCACTTATACCACATTTTGTTGCTAGAATCATCTTCTTTAAGTGAATGTCACAGACATGGATGGCTCCCCATTGACCCCTGAACTGAGCACAAGTCTCAACTGTCTTTCAATATTATCCAAATGTGATCTATAAGTCATCTTTCCATATTTATGTTCTAGTACTATCTTTTCTGTACCCTGAATTTCAACTAAATGGGACTATTCCCCTGTAGCTGTTGCAAATGGTTGCATAGTCTATGTACTGCACAAAAGCACGGGGATAAGCCTGCACTCTTGCCTAGCTGAGCACTTTTGGAGTAATGTCTGCCCAAATGGGTGCTTTTTTCTAATCTGCACAAAAATGAGATAAACCAGGCACACTTTACTATTTCCTGTTTCTGTGTCTTTGCTTATGCTTATTATCTTCTGTAGATCCCTTACCACTTTTTTGCCCAGTGAATTCCTTTTTATATAATCCACTGAAGCTTTCAAAGCACTAGTGAACTCCCACTAGTCCTCATGTTTTTAATCTTTTCTGTGATAATTTGTTGACCTTCCCTCTAAAGTCTCTCTTCTTTTGGTTTTATATGTCATGTCACTTTCTTCATTTTACTTCCCAATTTCTAGTTTATATCTAGTTTATCTAGACTAGTCATTTTGGGGCTTTTCCTGGGTTACTTCCACCCCACCTTATAGCCTGACCCTTAAATATTATTATATCTCTGATGTTTAGTCTTTGTCTTTTTCTGTACTGGTGTAATAGGTTCTGCCTGGTTGATCTCACTTTTTGCATGCCTTCAACTCACAAGTATTCCTTGACTCTAAAATCTAAATTAACAATCTTGACATATAGACCTATGTCTCCATCTGCTTACTTAGACATCTCTTCTCAACAAGCATTTCCTGAATCAATATACCTAAAATAGTAGAATATCTACCTTCAGACCATTTTTCCATCTATATTCCCTATCTTGGGCCCTGGTAGTATGATATACAAGATTCCCCAATTATTAATTGTCAGGTTATCTTGTCCCTCCTCTCTACTCCTGACAGTCAGCCAAGCAACAAGGCAATTCTACTTTTGAGTGTTTCTCTTAATTCTTCCTTCTTTTCTATCCCAATGGTTATTTCCTTAGTTCTAACATTCATCTTTTGGTTAGACCATTGCAAAACACTCTTAACTATCATACATTTCTTGTGCTTCTTGATATATCAATCCATCCTCCACATTGCCACCCTAGTTGTCTTTCTAGAACATTAATTTATCACGTCATCATCCTATCTCTCAGCATCTGATCAAGAACACAAAACACTGCTTAGTTGAGTTCCCATTCTCCTAAACACGGTGCTAGACACTTCACACATATTTGTTATATCATATAAAATGCACAGTAATCCTGATGTGAAGATAGTATTATGTTATAGATCAAGAAACCAAGGCTCAGAAAGGTTAAATAACTTTCTCACACAGCAGTGGCAAAGCAGTGTTTCAAAGACAGGTTACTCTGATTATGAAGTCCTCTACTTCTAAACCTTACTGCCCCTTCAGGGATCTGAACTTTAATCCTAATATCTCATGTTCTGTATGGCCTTGGCAAATCACTTAAATTATGACAATATAAAACTCAGAGGGATTTTTTTCTTAAGGAAAAATGAAATATGCTTGCAAATAAGTGCCTCACAGGTGTAAGTTATTTTTACAGATCCTTCAAGGCCCTGATGATATCTATTTTCTAAAGGTTTCTTAATTTACCAAGTTGAATTGATTCTTATTTCCTCAAGTGTATTCATTTCACTTGATGACTATCTCAGAGTTTATTGTATTTACTTTTAAATTTTTTCCCCATACACTGAGTTTTTTGAAGTCTTTGCTATATACCCAGCACTTAGCAAAGTGCCTGACAGAGTAAAATGAACTCCATCTGCCCCCCAAAAGAAAAATATTAACCTTGTGTTAAAACTAATGCATTGACATGAAACATATCTGAACCCAGAAAGATATCTCAATTACCTGAAAAACTAGTAAAGGTTTATAGATAGCATAGGCTAGCTCCAAGGAGATTTGAGAAAAAAAGTCAATAAGCAGGCAGAATATCATATTTTCAATTCAAATATAAAACATTTAAAATGTTGCTGTTGCAGACCTCTTAGGTAGCCCTTTCAAGTTGTTCAACAGAAAACCATTTATTGAGGGCAAGTAAGGAAAGGCTCTTCCCTTCTTAATCTAAGCCTATAATAGAAATAATGTGCTATTTGTTCTCAGATCTCTAAAGGTCCATGACTATGGGTATGCTATGGGTATGGGAATATAAGATGTTTTCAATGTTTCAGTAACTTTTTGAATTCCCTGAATTAGACTGCCTGGCTAACAATTTCTTTTTTGTTGTTCTGGGCCAAAAATAGGGAAGCACATTTTGAAGTTAAGAAGTAATGATTGGCTACTGGTGACATCATGGAAATTATTGGAACAAGTTAGTGGTGCTCAAACACTGTGACTAGACCTACCAGTCAGATAGTCACTATAATGAAATGAACATGTCCTTTGGATCATCAACCTTGGATACAAATGCTGGGTGATGGTCAAAATGAGTAACTACTAGCACTGAAAAATGCTAAGTGTCTGTGGACTTAATTTTGTTATTATTAGTATGACATGTAGTATTGTAAATAATATTATGACTCAGAAATATAGGCCACTGGCTAAAATTTGAAAGAGTGTAAGAAAAATAGTGCTAAATGTCAGTAAGTGTAGTTTTGTTGTTAGACTAATACTTTCAGATTATGGTGTCCATAGTTAAAAAGAAATAATAAAAGGGAAATTTAGTGATGAAAATATTAATAACTTTTCTTGAAAGTATATAAATCTTAAGGGCATGACAAATTCATTTTGACCAAGTGAATACACCCAAGTGTAAGTATCCAAATGAAGACATTTAACATTACCAGCATCTCAGAAACCTCCCTTATGCACCCACCTACTACTTACCTGCTGACTCCACCCCCACCCCAGACAAAAGGTAACAATTATTCTAATTTTAATAACACAGATTAGATTTTCCTTTGTGTGTTTTATTAAAGCAAACAGTACAGTATGTATTTTTGCGTCCGGCTTTTTACACTCCATTTTATGCTTGTGGCATTCATCCACTTGATGGCATATAGTAGTAGTATGTCCTTAATCATTATTTTATAGTACTCCATTGTTTAAAAATACACTTTAAAAATTTTGTTTTCTTGTTGATGGATATTTGGCCTATTTTCAAGTTCGGACTATTACTGGCAATGTTACTAGGAGCATTCTCATATATGTCTGTTGTTGCATATCTATATACATTTTGATTGAATATAAAATTAGGAGTGGACTTGTTAGGCAGTCGAAAGGCATGTGGTCAGACTTGGTAGATTCTGCCAGTTTTTTAAAGTGGTTTTACCAATTTTCACTTCAATTAGCAGAGTATGAGAGTTTAAGTTGTTCTACATCCTAACAGTTGGTATTGTCAGATTGACTGATTGATTAATAAAATTTCAGCCATTCTGGTGAGTCTGTGGTAGAATCTCACTGCTAACTCAGCCACCATTCTGTCACTCACATCCTTTCTTAATTCATTGTGGTTTAGTATTTATAAATGATACCTCATGATGCTAACAGTGTGAGTGTTTGCTTTCCTGTTTTCACATTTCTACTTTTTTTAGCCTAATTTCTGTAACCAAGTATCACGGATTATTGTTATTGTTCCTTAATTGTGTTTTTATAATAATTTAGATATCAATTTAGATATCAGTGAATTACTGTGCAACAATTTGTCCTGATTTATTTTGTGATATTGATTTGCTAAAAATTTCATAGTCAAGTTTTGGGTTTGTGAAGTACATGCGAATTTTAAATGAGTGTTCTCCATGTATTTTCCCAGGTTAATTCAGGAATTGTCATTTATTTGCCTCTAACACTTCCTAATGATGAGTGAGGCACAAAAAGCTAACCAAACACTTCATGCAAGAAGATGTCGCCATTTCTATGCTCCCCTTGAAATGTGAGTAGAAAGGATATGAGTTTTTAAGACGTGGTTTCTCCACTGGGTCTTTCCCTTCCACTAATATCAAAGATTAACATGATGACATCAGAAGATGGTGGTGCCATAGGTGGAAGTAGCCTAGTTCTCTGGAGAGGGAGAGCCCTCCACAGATTAGGAACATTCATTTTGGACCTTATAGAAGTGAGTAACAAACTTCTAATGTGTCTAGGCCATTTAAAATTTGTGAGTTCTTTATTACATCAGCTAGCTTGTCTTTAATTAATATGAAGATTGGAACATTTGAAAACTGCTTCTACAACGATAATTAAAATATGTGTCATTGGCTTAATAGTCATGAGATTGCAAGAAAATGCATGTTGGAGGCTGGAAAAATGGAGATCTATATTATATAGTGACAAAACATTTGGTAAAGTTGTAATCGCTTAGAAGCCAATCAACTACTTATAAAATCTGAAGCTCTAGAGGTATAGACATCTAATTGTGCATTAGTTGCGTCTTCCTGCATTTGGCAGCGTATTACAAAACAAAGTAAAAAAGGAAGAACTGGCAGTTTGAAAGCAGAAATAAAAGGGGATAGAAAGATTCCAGAAAATTTGAGTCTTGCAGAGTTGGAAAAACCATCTACTCCCATACCCCCAAACAGCAAGGAATGAAACTAAAAAAAGCTTAGAGCAGAGCAACAAAGATTTATTAAGATTTTTCATGTAAACAACCCTGGGACAAAGATCAGACTATGGGAATTTCCTTCTCAGTCAAGCATAATATATCAGATGACTTCAAGGCAGATACTACTGAGTTGTGAGAGAATGGCATGGGAGTAAGGAAGTAAAGAAATCAGGTTTCAAAATTATACCCAAGAAAAAAATTTGGTCATGGTTACTATCACATGGAACTGTCTGGAAATAGAAAAATCAGAATCTACTGAGATTTTGAAGGATAGGGCAGGAACGAGTGGTGAGAGACAACAATGGGCAAGGAAGTTCCTACCAGAGATTTAGTCTAATCTAAGGGCATCCTCTGCTACCAGGAAAAGGTGTTAATAATGCTTACCCATTGGGAGTTAATTATTGTTGTGACTACATTGCTTTCCGTTCTTTCTTCCTATTGGGGGTTTTTATTATAGTTTTTCTGTGCCTGCTCCTCTATTGAGAGAGGCGGCAGGGCAGAAGAGAAGAAAAAGAAGGAGAAGGAGAAGGAAGGAGAGAGAGAGAGAGGGTGGGGAGAATACGTATGTGTGATGAATAGAAGCTATTTTGTTAATTTATAGGAGGACCACAAGGAGCCACGATTTAGACTTGGTGAAGAATGTTGCATTTCGCCAGGATGTTCAGAACTTTGACCTGGATGGTTTCTGAGTAGACTTTAGATGGTCTCCCATGGGGAAAGCTTGACTTGAAGGAAAAGATGACCAGAGGGGTGGACTATTTTAAAGAAAGGTAGTAGCCTCCCTCCAAAATTGTGTCCCTCTTTCCACAGTGTGGGGTTATTGCTGGAATGTGGTTTCTCAGCTAGCAAGTACTTCCACCAATTTTAAAAATTCACTTTTAAGTCAGGATTTTAAAAAAATCCAGTGTGCTTTCTTCACTTGCTTTTTCATCTTCCACCAACTTGATACAGGGGAGCGTGACAACCTTTGAAGCCACATATGGAAGATGGCAGGGCCGTAAGACGGAAAGAATCTGTGTCCCTGAATTACTGCTTAAAGGAGAGTTTCTAGTCAATCAGGAATACCTTTTTCATCTTTACAGGAGAAACAAAATTTAATGTATTTGAGCTGTTTTTAGCTCAACTTTTTAGCTTAGTTATAGTAAGCTAACATTACTTACCTAAGATACTGGGTATGCTTTTGTATGACTTTGTTTTATTAAAAAAATGTTTTTTCTATACAGCTGTGACAGATTTGGGTTTTATTTTTACCCTACAGTCCTTAGATTACAATACCTCTTTTGATGGGGCATATGCACATTGTGTATTCTTATTTTTTTTTGAAGTACAGTAGATTTACAATGTTGTGTTAGTTTCTGGTGTACAGCAAAGTGATTCAGTTATACACACACACACACACACACACACACATATATTCTTTTTCATATTCTCTTCCATTATGGTTTATTACTGGATACTGAATATAGCTCCCTGTGCTATATAATAGGACCTTGTTGTTTACCCATTCTATATTTAATAGTTTTCAACTGTTAGTACCAAACTCCCAATCCAATCCTCCCCTGCACCTTCTCCCCCCCTTGCCAACCACAAGTCTGCTCTCTATGTTGGTGGATCTGGTTCTGTTTCATAGATAAATTCATTTGTGTCATATTTTAGATTCCACATATAAGTGATATCTTATGGTATTTGTCTTTCTCTTTCTGACTTACTTTGCTTAGTATGATAATCACTAGGTCCATCCACAAAGCTGCAAATAGCATTATTTCATTCTTTTTTTTTTTTTTTTTTGTATCCTGCAACATTACCAAATTCACTGATGAGCTCTAGCAGTATTCTGGTGGCATCTTTAGGATTTTCTTATTATTATGTCATCTGCAAACAGTGATAGCTTTACTTCTTCCTTTCCAATGTAGATTTATTTCTCTTGTCTGGTTGCTATGACTAGGTTCTCCAATACCGTTGAAAGGTGGCAAGGGTGGCATCCCTATCTTGTTCCTGCTCTTAGAGAAAATGCTTTCAGCTGCTGTCCTTTAAGTATGATGTTAACTGTGGGCTTATCATATATGACCTTTATTATGCTGAGGTATGTTCCATCTATACCCATTTTCTGAAGAGATTTGATCTAAAATGGATGCTAGATTTTGTCAAAATCTTTTTCTGTATCTATTGAGATGATCATATGGCTTTTATACTTCTGCTTGTTAATGTGGTGTATCACATTGATTGATTTGAAGATATTGAAGCATGCTTGCATCCCCAGGATAAATCTCACTTGATCATGGTATATGATCCTATTAATGTATTGATGGATTCAGTTTGCTAGTATTATGTTGACGATTTTTGCACCTATGTTCATTAACGATATTGGCCTGTAATTTTCTTTATCTGTGCTACATTTGTCTGGTTTTAGTATAAGGGTAATGGTGGCCTCATAGAATGAATTCCTCTGAAATTGTTTGGAATAGTTTGAGAAGAATAGGTGTTAACTCTTCTCTAAATGTTTGGTAGAATTCATGAGTGAAGTCATCTGGTCCAGAACTTTTATCTGTTAGGGTTTTTTTGTTTTTTTTTTTAAATTACTGATTCAATTTCATTACTGGTAATTTGTCTGTTCATATTTTTTTATTTCTCCCTGGTTCAGTCTTGGGAGAGTGTACATTTCTAAGAGTTTGTCCTTTTCTTCTAGCTTGGCCATTTTATTATTGACATATAGTTGCTTATAGTAGTCTCTTATGAGCCTTTCTATTTCTGTCTTGTCAGTTGTAACTTCTTTTTCATTTCTAATTTTATTTATTTGGGCTCTCTCTTCTCTTGTTGAGTCTGGTTGAGGTTAAGCAATTTTATTTTTTCAGAGAACCAACTCTTAGTTCATCTTTTCTTTTCTTGGCCTCTATTTTATTTATTTTTGCCCTGACCTTTGATTTCTTTCCCTCTACTAACTTTCAGTTTTGTTTGTTCTTTTATTGCAGTTCCTTTAGGTATAAGGTTAGGTTGTTTGAGGGATTTTTTGTTTTGTTTTGTTTCCTGAGGTAGGCTTTTATCACTACATAATTCCCTTTTAGAACTGCTTTTCCTGAGTTACATAAATTTTTGCATTACTGTGTTTTTGTTTTAATTTTTCTCCAATTATTTTTGGATTTCTTGATTTCAATAATCCATTGATTGTTTAGTAGCATATTGTTTAGCCTCCATGTGTCTGTGATTTTTGGAGTTTTTTTCTTGTAGTTGATTTCTAGTCTTATAGCACTGTGGTTGGAAAGATGCTTGGTATGATTTCATAAATTATCAAGGCTTTTTTTACGGTCTAGCATGTGATCTATCCTGGAGGATGTTCCATCTGCACTTGTAAAGAATGTGTATTCTGCTGCCTTTGAATGGCACTTGATACATATATAAAATATAATATAATATATAAATATATTAATATCTAATAATTTATTATTTAATATTAATGTTAATAATCAAATATTAATATATATTATACACTAACATTCAACAATATATTACATATTAATATAATGGATATATTAATTATATATTAATATATAATTTATATGTGAATATATTATATATTCATATATGTATTATATAATTATAATACTATCACAATCAATATTAATAATAACATTATTAATTAATAATATTAATAATGACATTATTAAAACATTAATATATTATATATTATAATATATAATACAGTATATATCATATTATATATTTCACATTTTATATTTATATATATAAAATACCATTCAAAAGCAGCAGAATACACATTCTTTATATATATAAAGTCCATCTGGTCTAATGTGTCATTTAAGCCTAGTATTTCCCTTTTGATTTTCTGTCTGGATGATCTGTCTGTTGGTGAAAGTGGGGTGTTAAAAGTTCCCTATTATTGTGTTAGTGTCAATTTCTCCCTTTACATCTGTCAATATTTGCTTTATGTGTATAGGTGCCCCATATTTGCTGCATATATATCAATATTTATAATTGTTACATCTTCTTGTTGGATTGATCCCTTGATCATTATGTAGTGTCTTTCTTTTTCTGTTGTAGCAATCTTTGTTTTAAAGTCATTTTGTCTGATATAAGACATTGCTACCCTGGCTTTCTTTCAATTTCCAGTGGGATGCAATACCTTTTTGCATCCCCTCACTTTCAGTCTGAGTGTGTCTTTAGATCTGAAGTGAGTCTCTTTCTATCAACATACATAAAGGTCTTGTTTATGTATCCATTCAGCCACTCTGTCTTTTGATTGGAGCCTCTAATCCTTTTACATTTGAAGTCATTATTGATAGGTGTGTACTTATTGTCATTTTGTTAATTGTTTTGGGGTTGTTTTTATAGTTCTTTTTTGCTCCTTTCTTTCTCTTCCCTTCATTATTTTTTATGGCTGAGTAGTATTCCATTGTGTGTGTGTGAGTGTGTGTGTGTGTGTGTGTACTGATGGACATTTAGGTTGTTTCCATGTCTTGGCTATTGTATATACTATACTGCTGCTATGAATATAGGGGTGCATGTATTAATATCTTTTTGAATTATAGTTTTGTCTGGATGTATGCCCAGGAGTGGGACTGCAGGATCAGATATCAACTCTATTTTTAGTTTTTCGAAGAACCTCCATACTGTTCTCCATAGTGGCTGCACCAATTTACATTCTACCAACAGTGTAGGAGGGTTCATTTTTCTTCACACCCTGTCCAGTATTTGTTATTTGTAGACTTTTTAGTGATGGCCATTCTGACTGGTGTGAGGTGGTACCTCATTGTAGTTTTGATTTGCATTTCTCTAATAATTAGTGATGTTGAGCATCTTTACATGTGCCTATTGCCCTTCTGTATGTCTTCTTTGAGAAATGTGTATGGCGTTGTTTTAGATTAAAGCACAATAAAGAAAGTTACAAGGAAAAATATAGCAGATAAGAAATACTTTGGTGATATTTAGGTGGTTAGATGTCAAGGTGGAGGGAAGTTTCTAGTGGTGTGACATGGAATCCTGTTGTATCTGGCTTGCACTACAGATTTGCAATTACTTTGCAATTTAATTACTTGACTGAAGACCTATGAAAAGGTCATGTGCAAAAGAAGTATCAACAATTAAAACTAACTGATTACAAGGCAAGAACAAAAATTTTATTTTCAGGTGAGAAGTAAGTTTAGTTAAGTTTAACATAGGAAAAAAATGGAAATTTCTGTCTTTATATTTAACAAAATGAGTTTTAAAAAAATTCAAACTTGCAGAAACAGAGAGTAGAATGGTGGTTGC
This sequence comes from Phocoena sinus, assembly GCF_008692025.1. Lineage (NCBI taxonomy): Eukaryota > Metazoa > Chordata > Mammalia > Artiodactyla > Phocoenidae > Phocoena > Phocoena sinus. Next base: position 91,015,176 of record NC_045763.1, read on the forward strand.
CAATGACTGGAGGATGGGGAAATGGGGAGATGTTGGTCAAAGGGTATAAATTTTCATACATAAGTTCTAAGGATCTAATATACAGCATAGTGACTATAGTTAGTAGTACTTTACTGTAGTTTTGAAATTTGCTGCAAGACTAGAACTTAAGCATTCTTACCAAACAAAAAAAATAATTATAAGAGGTAATGAATGTGTTAATTAACTTGATTATGGTAATCATTTCACAATGTATACATATGTCAAATCATCACATTGTACACCTTAAATATATACAATTTTATTTGTCAGTGTACCTCAATAAAGCTGGGGAAAAATTCAGGCGGATAATTTCCGTGGCTAGCAGTTCCAGTACAGTGTTGAATGGAAGTAGCAAAAGTGTATATCCTTGTCTTCTACCAGTCTTAGGGTAAAGAGTTCAGTCTTTTACTTTTAAGTATAATGTTAGCTTAAGGTTTTTTGGTAGGTGCTCTTTATCACGTTGAGGAAGATCTCCTCTATTCCTCTATTCTATTTTTTCCAAGGGTTTTTATCATGAGTATTAAATTTCTTCAAATTCTTTTTAGGTATCGAGTGGCATGATCATGTGAATTTTCTTTTTTAGCCTGTTAATATAGTGAATTACATTGATTTACAAATATTGAGTCAGTCTTGCATCCATGGGAATAAACCTACTTGGTCATGGAATAAAAAAGATGTGTAGGAAACTTAAATGCATGTTACTACGTGAAAGAAATCAATCTGAAAAACTACATACTGTATAATTCCAACTTTAGGACATTCTGGAAAAGGCAAAACTATGAAGACAGTAAAAATATTAGTGGTTGCCAGAGGTTAGGGGAGTGGGTAGGGTAGATAGGTAGCACACAGAGGATTTTTAGGTCAGTGAAACAATTTTGTACAATAATACAATGGTGGATACATGTTATTATACATCTGTCAAAAATTATAAAATGTACAGCATCAAGAATGAACCCTAATGTAAACTATGGACTTAGGGTGATAATGATGTGTCATCATTGCAACAAATGCGCCATTCTGGTGGGGGATGTCAATAATGGGGGAGGTTGTGTGTATGTTGAGAGAGAGGGTATGTGGGAACTCTCTGTACTTTCTGCTCAATTTTACTGTGAAACTAAAATTTCTATAAAAATCAAGTTTATTAATTAAAAAAAACAAAATGAAAAAGTACAGGAGAAGAAGATATGTTTTGACTTGATAGCAGTTCATATAAAATATCCTGAGGTTTTCCGTTGATCACAAATTCAATGTAAAAAAAGTATGGTGAAGTTACTAAGGGGGAAAAAAGAAACATTCCATTCTATTTTTTATTAAATAAAAATTGAGGAAATAATAGACACATTTTAATAAGCTTTGATTTAATTACATTTAGTATTAAGTACTAGATTGTGTATTTTTAAAAGAAACTTTTTTTTTTTTAAATGAGATTGTTGCCAAATTGTGGGAGGTTCTTGAGCCTTGTCATTTTAGAAACATTTGAGGGAATTGAAAATGTATGTCTTGGAGACTGATAACTGAACAAAGGTAATATCTGGACTCTTAGATTCAAACTCTCATGCGAAGCTGTATTCACTGTAGCGTCAAATGTCAGGATTTGCTTCAATTCACGGAAGTTGGAAGATTTTTTTAAACCTCTGTTTCTGGAGGATCTTTCAGAAAGAGTTGTTTTACAAAATATTGAGAAATCAGTCATAGAAAACACACAAATAGAGCTCAAATAATCCTGGGCCAGCATGGTTGTAGTGAGCATTACTGTTTGAGTAAGTTAGACTAGGTGATCTCCAAGGTAGTGGTTCCTAACTTTTACTACATCATGGCACCTTTGCTACATCAAGACAATGGTATTAGTGTCACACAGTGTGATGAACTGATTAGATGGCTTATGGCTGGAGGCAACTTGCTGGAACTCAGTTCACCATATCCTTGTTGGTGGGGAAACCCTATCTCCACCTTCCTCTAACCTGAACAGTATGCACCGTGGTGCTGTGAATTTAAAGAAGATTGCTCAAAAATCATATTCAACTGTAAGACTGAATGATTCTCCATAAGAGTATGGAAGCATCTGTGATAGCTTTTTGTTTCCCCAGCAAGAAATGGCTTCCATATTAGAAACTAAACAACAGAAAATAGAACAAATACAGATTAAGCGCTTCTTTATGCTTCCAGTTCTTATATCACGGTGACTCTACTGTGATCCTTAAATTTGGCATTGGCAAAGTATTCTGTATTCTGGTCATTCCGGGAACTTGTTTTCAAAATCAGGGTACTTCATAATGTCAACTGGTCTTTTAAATCAATGTAAAGAAGTAAAGAGAAGCAAATCAGAATATTTGGTCTATAGGAAAGATTTCAGGGCTTCTGCAGATGAAAACATCTTGAACACAATGCTAGAATAAAAAATGATAATGTTCTTTCCAGAGGGAATAAGCTGAGCTGTAAGATCTTGGACTCTGTCCATATTTACTTCTTTATTTCAGTTCTGAATTTTTAGCTGTTTAGATCTAAGTTTTATTTCAGCTGGAAGGATTATAACTGCTTATGTCACATTCAAGATATCAAATGTGGTAAACAATTTGTGGATATACATCAAGGGGAATTATATTACACATTCAACTGTGAGCTCAATATTAATCCACTAAGGAAGTCTTCCTTGCTAAAAGACCTCTCATCTTTTCCAAAAACATGGCTTCTTGGATTTCAACTATTTTGTGATATCTTTCACAGTGAGGGAAGGAGATGAAGAATCCTGTCATAAAGAGAAAACAGCTCTTCCATAACCAATGCATTTTGGTCTTTATTAAATTAAAATCCATTCACTCATTCATTCAGTCATCAGATGTTTATTTAGAACTTATTCTGTACCCCTTTGTGTAAGATGTTGGGAAGCAGAGATGAATAAGAAATAAGTCTTGTCCTGAGAGAAGCTATGGTCTAGTCGAGGAGATAGATACACATGCTGCCGTTTTCCATATAACGTAGCAAATATTCTGAGTCTGTGTCTTTGGGATTGTGAATATGGTGTTAAGAGACCATATTAGGGGGGAGGATGATTCTGAGGAACAATGTCACACACCATGTTGAGCCTGAGCTATGTCTTGAACTATGTGCTAAATTTTATTTAACTTATTGGACTATTCTTATACATCATACTTTCTGATTATTCCCCCAAATCAGGGCAAGTCTGATCCCTGTCTTCATTGTTTTATGTGTGTTTCTGTTTAAAGACACCTTATTTTATACATGTTGTTGATTCATTTAGATTGAATTCATGGCCAGTAGTACTATAACTCAAGCCTTAGTGAAACTCATCTAACACATGTGTTTTCTCTGCAATGCAAATCACAGCATTCTAGTGCTTATGAAAACTTTACAGAACAATCACACTACACTTAGGGGCCATCTTAAGACAGTGAAATCACCAATAAAAAGCACAGAAATGAGAAAAAAATGGCACTAAATAGGAGTGGAAAAAGATACTTTTTGCGGTACGCGGGCCTCTCACCGCTGTGGCCTCTCCCGCCGCGGAGCACAGACCCCAGACGCGCAGGCCCAGCGGCCATGGCTCACGGGCCCAGCCGCTCCGCGGCACGCGGGATCCTCCCGGACCGGGGCACGAACCCGTGTCCCCTGCATCGGCAGGCGGACTCTCAACCACTGCGCCACCAGGGAAGCCCAAAAGATACTTTTTTACAGTATGAAAACTGAAACAAAAAGGCAGAGCATCACCTTGTTCAATTTCTGCTGGGAAAGTGCACTTTGGGCTACTCAAATTTTTCTTCTGTGTATGTGTCTGTGGATGACCACAAAAGCACTGTGAGTGTTGCTTTGAAATTACAAATAGGTTTTAGCCAGTTGTCAATTTCTCAAATATAAACTCCATGAATGATGAGGATTGACTTTGAAACTATTTTTATGTTCATATGGGTTTAGAATTGTTATATCTTTCTAGTGAATTTAACTTTTTATAAATAAGGGGTGACTATTTCTTAAAGTTTATTTGCATTAGGGTTTGTTATATTTGATATTAATGATTCTATATCAGCTGTCTTTAATTGATGTAGGCCAATCTTTTTTATATTCACTTTTTCTATGTCCTTGTGTTTTAAATTTGTCTTCTATAAATAACTTTTTGTTGAATTTTCTAAAATAATCTGGAAAAAAAGTCTCAGTTCTTTAATTGGAAATTTTATTCCCTATATTGTAATTGCTAAATATTTGGATTCATTTCTACCCTCTTATTTTGTACTTTGTTTTCCCCACTTTATTTTTACTTATATTTTTCCTCTATATATTTTAAATTTCATTTTGTATCTTCATTTGTACTGATGAAAGTTTTTTCTTTGTATTCTCCTCATTCTATTATTTTTCTAATTGTAGAAATAACTTCAGCTATTTAGTCAAGTCATTTAATGTTTATAAGACTAATTAGATTTTCTGTTTCATCTTGGATCAATTTAGAGACTGCATCCATTTTTTTCTTGAAGTTGTTCCCAAGATAGTATGTTTGTTCTGTTTAGGGAAGATAAGATAAGATGGGACCAGGCATCAGCATTTGAACACTATCTATATTAGAATTCTTAGCTCCAGGAAAGATCACTTTTTTATTTTTGGAGTGGAGTCTAATAACAAAATTTTAAAAAAATATTTTTCTCTTTGGGATAAATGCTGAGCTGTTTTCTATGCTCCATGACTGGGGAAGTGGGTAGTGCTGACAAGTACAATTATTCTGTGCGCAGACTTTGGAGGAATTCCTCTTGTTTTCACCTGTTCCTTCATTGTTCCTACAGACTCTGAGCTCAGAGATTTTTTTTGGCTCTAATGGGTAGAATGGCTCCCTCTTCCATTTGCAGTTGCTTCATTCCACATTCTAAATTACAATTTCTCCAACCTGTTTCAGATGTCAATATATTTCTATCTCTTGATTTCTCTCCATTTTCTTTTCTTCACTATAATAGGTTGTCTTTTTTCTTTTTTTGTAATTCTGTGTTTTAACAAAGTTAATACACTTCCTTTGTCTGCAATCTTGAATTGAAGGCTGGATATTTATTGAAAATAAACTTTATTGTTTTTATCTGATTAAAAAATCAGTAAGGTACATTAAAGTAAACTTGGAATATAGAGAAAATTTTAAAATCTACCTATAATATTGTAATCTAGAGATAATCATGGTTAATATTTGTGTATTTGTCTTATATTTCTATACCATATATTTCAAGGCATCTGGGTTAAGCCAGAGGTCAGATTCTGAGGGTAGGTTGACATGTGGATTGACTGTTTTAAACCTTAGCTTTACCAATAACTTGATGTGTGGCCTTGGGCGAGTTTCTAAATAATTCTTGTCTCTGTGTCTTTCCTGTACAATGGAAATAATAATATCCCAATTGAATTATTGGGAGCAATAAGTGAATTAACACATGTAAAATACTTAGAAGACTGCCTGGCAGAAAATAAACACTGGATAAGTTAATTGTTTTTATCCCTTCTACCCATGTGATTTCAAATGGGAGCTACTATCTTTATATGGATCATAGTAATTGGTCTGGGCATGGGCACTTGTGCTAAGTGGGCATGCTCAAGTAGTTGCTGACATCGAAGGATAAACTGACTAGAAGAGGTGAAGAGGAAGCATTCTGTGGTGCTCAAAATCCTGGTTCCAACTGTTCTTTAGATTTGTTGCATTCTCTGTGCTTCTGTGACTCACATTCTTCTTTTTGGGGCTGTGTTAGGTGAAACAAATTCTCCTTTTGCCTGTGCTACTCTAATTGAGAGCTTTTTTTCAAAGAGTCAAACCAAAGAGTCTTGAGGAATCCATTTATTTCCTGGATATTAATGTAAAAGAGCCACACATTTTGTTTTTGTTTTTAAGTTGCCTGCTTTATTGTAATATTCACTTTATTGTGGTGGTCTGGAACCTAACCTGCAATATCTCCATGGTATGCCTGTGTAAAGATGAAATATTTGTTACTTATTGTCCTTAGGGTATATATATATAAGTTTTGGTTACTTGGGAATTGAAAAAAATGGGATAATTCCAAAAGACTACTTTAGGGACATCTAACACTAGTTGAAATTATTGGAAAAGAAACCTAGGGGAATCAAAAGAACAAAGCCAGACCTTTGTTATAATAAGATAGGTAGGGAGGATGAATTCTCTAAAAAGTAAATTATTAACAACTTATCACTATCTTTTGAATGATGGATGGAAGTATGAAATTTTATCAGCTAAGAGCTGAATTACAGTCATATGATATAAGTATGAAAGGAATTTTCTAATGTATTGATGTTCTCTCTTATCAGGAGCAGACAACTGAACACTTAAGGGAGCAGAGGGACAGAGATGAACAAGAGAAGCAAGAGGAAATTGATAACTACAATAAAAATCTTAAAGATTTGAAAGAAAAAGTCAGCCTATTGCAAGGCAACCTGTCAGAGAAAGAGGTTAAGATGATCAGAATTGAATTATTTGGTCTGCCTAGTCAGTGCACTGTGTGTATTTGTTGTTGGTTTTACACAATGCATAAAAAAGTATTTGATGAAATTTTTCTTAATATTCTCATAGCAGGCTTCTTGGGAAGATCTCAAGGGATATTTCAGGAAGCTTTGCAGAGACATAGTAGACTGGATTATTTAGTTCCTAAGTCTTATCTCTTTCACTGTGCTATGAGTTGGTTTCTTACTTGTTAATGACATTTTTATAGATCCTAAAATAACTGAAGCCCAGTTACATTTGGAGATATATTGTGTTAATGGTAAGAAAGGTGATAGACAAAAGAAATAAGCAAAAAGAGGACAATTGTTCACAATAGCTCTTAAAGTGCACCTCAGCATTGGCAGAGAAATCTTAAATGATAATTGACCAATAGAACCACACATTTAGCACTTTACACAAATGTATATAGACTTTTAATCATTTCCACAAACCTACATAATAGGTATTATTATTATCCTCATTTAATATATGAGGGTTCTGTGACACAGAGAAGTTAAGTTTTATTCCAAACCAGGCCGTCTGGCTCCAGAAACTATGTTCTTAAAGGTTATGTCAGGTTGACATGCCCTAGTCACTTGGACTCTACTCCAATTTGCAGTGTTCAAAAAGAAGGTAAATTGCTTTGATAGAATTTACACACTGAAGAAATCTCCCTGTCTCTGCCTCTCTCTCTCCCCGCCCAACCTCCCGCCACACACGCTGAATATAGATGAATAACTAAACTTAGTCTAATCTAGTAAAATCACTCTTATATTTTCATTAGTGTCTTTAAGATCTCAATGTCTTTTGGCTTGCTTAAAAGCTAGTGTTTTAGATTTTTTTCCCTGGCCCAACTCCTCCTCTAGGTGGCATCAGATTGTAAATGGGAGTTTTCCCCATGTGAGATTTTGTTTCAGAAGTATGTCTAGAAAGAAAGAAACTCTGTGTGGGATTTCCTTTTCTGCCCGTGTGGGTGATGGTAGGTTAATGGGAGGTAGTAGCAACTCTCCTCTCAGACCAGTTTTGTCATGTGGTTTCAAATCTGATCAGTGACTTCTCTGACCTATTTTTAACTTTCCTCTATTTGCATGAGGAAATAGGTTTGATATGCTAGAGGTGCTAGAGGACATGATTTACAAAGGAAAAGATAACATTTTGTAAAATATTATCATCCTTACTTTAATATGATCATTCCAGTTTTCTTTGTGTTATTCTTTTGCCTGAAGTGTATTGTTCCTTTAAATTTCCCAATTTACTGTCAGTTGTTTTAATAATTTTCTCATAAAACATATAGCTTTATTTTGTTCAAAATACAGGTTTAGACTTTTGCCTTTTAATTGGTGTGTTAAATTGCAAAGGAGTGTTAAGTGTTTATGTGTTCTCCATTATTTTTACCTTTGATTTGGTGAGATCTTTTGAAATGTAGTCTTAGGAATTTTTAAGACCAGAAAAATTATTTTATTATATCTTTGATTCTTCATTCTATTTCTATTTTTCTTACTTTTTCCTTGAGAACCTCTATATTTGTTAGACAAGCTCTCTTTATTAGTTCCTATTCTTATCATTTTAATATCTTCGTCCTTTGCCTTTACTTTTTCTTTCAAATTCAAGGACTTATTTTTTTTTTTTTTTTTTTTTTTTTGCGGTACGCGGGGCTCTCACTGCTGTGGTCCCTCCCGCTGTGGAGCACAGGCTCCGGACGCCAGCGGCCATGGCTCACGGGCCCAGCCGCTCCTGCGGCATGTGGGATCTTCCCGCACCGGGGCACGAACCTGGGTCCCCTGCATCAGCAGGCGGACTCTCAACCACTGCGCCACCAGGGAAGCCCTCAAGGACTTATTTTTTATTATTAACTTGGAAGTATTTTTGATACCAGTTTTTATTTATTTTTAAATATTTATTTATTTGGTTGCACCGGGTCTTCGTTACAGCTCGCCAGCTCCTTAGTTGCGGTATTCAAACTCTTAGTTGCAGCATGCATGTGGGATCTAGTTCCCTGACCAGGGATCGAACCTCGGCCCCCTGCCTTGGGAGCGTGGAGTCTTATCCACTGTACCACCAGGGAAGTCCCTGCCCTTACTTTCTGAGAGGGTTTCCCCAAATTTTCCTCCACAGGACTCACTTGACAATCTGTGACGACTCTTCTGCTTTCTTAGCCATCTCAGTGAACTTTAATTATGTACTGTGGTTGAGATTTTTTGAGGCATTTTTCTTTTTTTTTTTTCGGTACGCGGGCCTCTCACTGTTGTGGCCTCTCCCGTTGCGGAACACAGGCTCCGGACGCGCAGGCTCAGCGGCCATGGCTCACGGACCCAGCTGCTCCGCGGCACGTGGGATCTTCCTGGACCGGGGCACGAACCCATATCCCCGGTCTCGGCAGGCGGACTCTCAACCACTGCGCCACCAGGGAAGCCCTGAGGCATTTTTCTAATGCAGCCAGATCCTTTTGTATCTCTGCTATCATAGCAAATCATTCCCCTTTGTTATATATAGACTATGCACTCTTGAGCATCTTCCAAAATCATCTTCTCTTTTGAAGAGAACTATTTTCAGCAATATGTTTCTCTTCTAAGCCTTCAAAGCAATGGCTCCTTTTCTTTGATTGTATATATCTTTTCAGAAATCTCATGACCTTTGTCCACCCCATTTTCTCATCCTTGAATAGAAATCTTTTGTTTTTCAGCAGGTGGACAGGTGAAGGATGAGGTGCCCTAACCTCTTTCAGTGTCACTTACATGTGGGCATCTAGCCCTGAATGGCACTTTTGTGTTCTCAACCCTTAGACTCTGTTTGTTGAGCACCATGGAGACTCATCCACTGAGTCTGTACTGGAGAGCTCATTTTCGCTTCAGTGGTTGGTATCTTTGTCTTGGTACGTGGGTCATATTCCATTGGCAGTCCTTCACTGTAAGTGAGGGATGTAAAAGTCGCCCCTCAAGCTCAGTGCATCCCAGCCCATCCTCTCCTTGTCCCTCCATCTGGACGTGCACTTATTCCCCCCAACACACCTGAAGCCACCTGCTCTAGCTGTGGCCTGTTTGCCTTCCTGGGAAACTCCACATTCTATCCACCTGGACTAGGCCCCGATTACGGCCTCACAGGCGTCCCCCATGGTGTTCAAAAGAGGAGAACATTTCCTCGGGCTTCCCTGGTGGCACAGTGGTTGAGAGTCTGCCTGCTGATGCAGGGGACGCGGGTTCGTGCCCCGATCCAGGAAGATCCTACATGCTGCGGAGCTGCTAGGCCCGTGAGCCATGGCCGCTGAGCCTGTTCTCTGCAGCGGGAGAGGCCACAACAGTGAGAGGCCCCCGTACCGCAAAAAAAAAAAAAAAAAAAGAGGAGAACATTTCCTGACAGAGGGACTTGGAGAAGAGGCCAGCTCCCTCATCCGCAGGTGCTGGCAGTTGGGCCGGGTCAGAAATAGAAGAGCAACTCCCTGAAGCTGTTCTTCAGGGAAAAGTTTCCAGGAAAACGGCAATGAGTTACTCTGAAGGTGAATTCTAGGCACCACTACTGCCGGAAGGAACAACTTGGTCCTGAGGATATGGAAACAGTATATTTTGGCTTGGACCGAGGCAGAGGTCAGATTGGGGCCCTAGGAGCCTGCACGAGAATTCCGCGTCACTGCCCCGGGGCCTACTGCCTCCCTCCTGGAAGGCAATAGACTTGTGTGGTCCAGGCACGCGCAGTTCACAAGTGTGGGCATGGGGCCCCTGCACAGACTGTGGACAAGAGGCAGGTCCCTGGGGCAAAGTGCCACAGTACTGTGACTCTGACTAGGGCTTTGGGGAAGAATCGTGGAGGACTGGTGGTGCAAGCCAGACACCTTTCGGATTCACGTACCTAGAGCAGCCAGGTGTTTCTCATCCCAAAACTCTCGCGCGAACTCCCGCGCGAGCTCCCGAGGAAGTCCGGAGATCCCGGGAGATTGGGCTTCTTCTGGGAAGAGGGGTCGCGGTTTGCAAAGACTTCGGCCTGGCTCCAGTGGTCTGTGCGCTGCCCCAGGCTCGGATGTGTCCCAGCTCATCCTCTCCCCGCCCCTTCATCTGAACCTGCACTTCCCACCACGTACCTGAAGCCACAAAGCGCACCCTGTGGGCTCCAACTGTGCGCTATTATCTTCCTGGGGAACCCTGAACTCAATCCAGTAGACTAGGCCGTGGCTTGCCGCGTCCTCCTTAATAAAAAGGTAAGTTACCAGTTCTTCTCCCTCTGCTTCTGATACTTTTCCTTACATTGTTTCTTATGCAGTCCACGCAACTCTGCAGCTCTCCTTACTATCACAGTGTATATTGAGAGCTCTGTTTTGTGTGGCTTTGAAAACAAAGGATCTGATGGGGTTATAGCTGAGAGGAGGACAGGGTTCTGGATTGAGTGGCACATAATTCTAACGCAGTTGAGCCAGGTCCCTTTTTTATGTAAGTGAAGTCCCTGCATCCCAGAACTAGTGGTTCGTAGCTGGAGTCAGTCAAAATATTTTCTCTAATAGTGTTCAGGCCTTCTGTATCCCAGTGGGGTTTGTGGAATATGTTCAAGGCCTTTGGTTCCTAACCAATGTCCACTGAATGTTACCATTAGTAAAAATGTGGTTTGAGCAAAATATGGCTTTTTAAAGCATTGATTTATGATGCCATTACAAGCTTTTATCTTTTCATGTACCTTTGTGGACTGTGAGTGCAATGCCTTATTTCTAACCTGATAGATACCCTGTGAAAGTGGGACACCTGGCATCGCATTTCTGTTACCAGTTAGATTCTATATATGTATATTTGGATCACTTCCTTCCTAAAGGGTATTAGACACAAAGTGTGAGAGAATGTTTGGAGAACGGTTGGATGTATGTAGTTAACAAAACTGTTGTTCCATTTATCTATCATCTGTCCAACAATCTGTCACCTAATATCAGAAGTTTCAGTGACCTTTAAGTTGAGGAGGAGAATGTCTGCAAAGGACAGGAAAACCAACCATCACATTACCTTAGGAAAATGATTAGGTGCTTGATGTTATCAATACTTTAAGTGTGGACAGTGTTGGGAGCTAAGTTTGCTAAGGCAGGATGAAACTAGACTTGCTAAGCTAGTGTTTGAACTTCACCTATTGTCAGTGTAGAAACAGTGGGGGCCATTAAGCACCAGAATGACTTGGTTCAGATTTGTGTTTTAGGGATTCAGTAACTGAGGCATCCACAGATGAGCTGGGAAATAGAGGGACCACAGAATAGATATCAGCTTGGGAACATTTTGATACCTTAAGTGAGAGTTTCTAAGAGCCCACGTTAAGACAGTCTTGTCATGGAGGTTGGAGGACAGGGAAGGTGAGAGATTTGAGAAATACTAGGTGATAGATCAGATGATGGTTTTGCTATGGTAAGGGACAGAGAAAGAGAAAGAACAGAAGATTATACTGAGGTTATTGGCTACATGTTAATTTCTCACTGCATTAAGGCATGTGGAAAGAGCAGCAAGTATTTTGGGATTTGCCTTGTGACATTTTAAATTTGAGGTTTCTGAGGGACAACCAGAGGGAAGGGAATTAACATTTATTAACTACTTACTGTGCACTGGGCACTGTGCTGGAAGCTTTACATATTGTTTAATTTTATCCTCCCAATAACATCATGAAATTTAGTAATTTCGTTTTACAGAAAATTAACCTGCCTGTAGTCCAGCTTCATGAATTAAATTGCCAAATTCTTCTTGTGAATAAAAAAATTAATGATTAAGGTAGTGGGGCACAAATTTGACTCCAGATATCAGTGTCTATAATTCACACACTTCCAGTAATGAGAGACTGAGGAGGGGGTTGTCGGTGGACACACCCTGGAACCAAGGGGCCTTGATTCATATCACACCTCTGCTCGTTTTCAGTTGTGTGTCCTGAAACAAGATCCTTAAACATTCTGTACCTCATTTTCTCTTTGATCAAAAAAAGGAGAAACAATGGCACCTACCCCATAAAGTTGGTTTTTGAAATTTAACTGAATATGTATGTGTGTATCATATGTATATGTGTGAATATATGTATATATATACAGCATTCAAAAACAGTTTTTCTATGTATCCAGCCCTAGGTAACTGTCTGCTAATAATAATATTATTATTGCTATGCCATGTGCATTTAAAGTGAAATTATTTTTAGAGACCTAGAGATACAGACACTGAGGTCAGGAAAAAACGTTGAACACTATAATGTAGGTCATAATTAGTGTCACTGAACTCAAAGATACTATATTCTTTTGGGTTTTAAAAATTATTTTGAATATATAAAAGTCTGAATTTCTAGAAGAGAGCTTTATTTTCTACAATGTCTTATATTTCTAATACAATAATAATTCTTTCAAAGTATATACTTCAGAAATTTTCATTGTGCTTTTTTAAATATGTTAAAACCCCCTTTGGTGTCTTTGATAAATTAAGTTTATCTAGGTTTTTCTAGAAACACTTTTGGGACTTTAGTTAGGAGGAGGAAAAAAAGCAGTTTTCATATGTAAGTGTAAAGCACAAAGCAATCTTCTTCGGAGTAATATAAGAGATCCACTGAAGTCCTGATGGATTTAAGCTCCGCTTCTTGCACAGTATTTCAGAAGAAAATTACAATAAAGGGAAAGCATGAGTACTATAGATAAATGAAACTGGGATCTGCTTTCAAAATCATATAGGGTTGGAACTGGTAACCTTCTTATTTGCCTATTATGGGTTTCAGTGAAATTCTAACCTCTATTCAAGCTGTTATTATGGTAATTCTATAAACTCTTCATTTTGTTCATTTATTCTTTTAGTTGTTAAATATCTCTTGATCTCCTTTTATGCTCCAGTTACTGTGTGAAGGGCTCAGAAACAGGGTTGACCAAGGGACAGTTCTCTGTGACAAGCAATTCATAGTCATATGCGAGAGACAGGTATGAAATGGATTACTGAGCATATAGTATTATGGAATACAGCATAAGACCTGAAGATGTTGGGGGGTGAGAAAGTCTTCCTGGAGGAAATGACACTTTAGTGGATCTTTATGGATACGTGGGGTTAATCTATCCATAGGTGAGGGGGAGGAGGGAATGATGTTCTTCTTAAGGGGAGGCAGCAAGAGTAGAGTCATGCAGGTGAGGGCCCCTGGTAAAGGCAGGAAACGCTTAGCCTTTCGGTGTTGCTGGAATATAAAGGGCAAGCCCTGGCCGCATTCTTAGAGGCGTGGGGTGCTCACCTAGACTGCTAGTGAAGAAGATGGAGGCAATGAAGATGGACACATTTTAGGACTATTTACTATTTTAGTAAAGACTTTCTCAGCTAGATACAAAACCCTTAAGACAAAAAAAAAAAAAAAAAAGGAGAAAGAAGCTTAACCACATTTTTCTTTAAAATTTTTATTGGAGTATAATTGATTTACAATGTTGTGTTAGTTTCAGGTGTACAGCAAAGTGAATCTTTAAAATTTTTATTGGAGTATAATTGATTTACAATGTTGTGTTAGTTTCAGGTGTACAGCAAAGTGAATCATATACATATATATGCACTCTTTTTTAGATTCTTTTCCCATATAGGTCACTACAGAGTATTGAGTAGAGTTCCCTGTGCTATACAGCAGGTCCTTATTAGTTATCTATTTTACATACAGTAGTGTTATTGGGCTACACCCCACAGGCCTACAAGCCCTGTGCTTGCCCAGCTTCAAGACTGAAAAAAGAGCCCAGAGTCAGCAATGAGAGACATCAATGGTTTAATGGATGAGGGAGCTTATACATCTGAAGCAAGTTCTTGGAGCAACATCTCGCCATGTGTGGCCTATGGCATGGCAGGACATGGTGGCACTCTTTGCTCCCGTGGGGAAGGGGGGATTACCAGTTACAGGGAAATTGATGTCGGGTGGGCTTATTAGTGTCCAGGGAAACCAGTAGAGGGACACCCTGCTTACCACCCCTTTGATAAGCTATCATTAGCTGGGGCCTGGGGCAAGTATGTAGGAAGGTCATTCATGTGCATAGGGTGTAGGTGAAACAGGCCCATCGGGCAGGGGATGTGCAGAGAGCAAGGGAACAGCCATCTGGAGTGGCCTGACCACACACTCCACCGCTACACACCCTGCATGACCCTTACCACCTTGGTCCACCCCTCTTCCTCGATATCCCTGGGGTCACGTATATAGCAGGCAGTGCAACCAGACACTACAGATACAGTACAAACAGGCCACACCTGTTTTTCATAAACCCAGAGCCACCCCCGTGGGGAGAGGTGGACCCTGGCTCTAAAAGAAACATTCTGTTGGCCTAGTCAGGAGTCAGCAGTCACAGTACAGGTCTGCCACCCCATGTTATGTTGAGTGCCATTAGGGGTGGACCCATTAGGTCTTTGCAAACAAAAAACATTTAATCCCACTAGTTGGACTTGTGTGTCCAGAAGCCAGCCTATTCCACTCCACACAGCATAGCCCAGAGGGGCTCATGAGCAGTCAGTTGTACAGTAATGTTTACTGATGGGGGTCCTTCTGATGTACTGGTATATGGGACCAGAAGATGGTGAGTCTTTTCTCCCCACATAGTCACAGTAGCCAGGTCGATTTTTCATGGAAGTCCCAGGAGGATGACAGTGGCATCTCACTGCAGACCCAGCAGTTAGACTCATTTCACAGTGAGGCCAGTGTTGGTGCTCAGTACTTAAATACATTTCCTTCCTCAGAAATGTAAGAGGCCAGTGTTGGTGAGGCCAGTGTTGGTGCTCAGTACTTAAATACATTTCCTTCCTCAGAAATGTAAGACATCTAACAGGCACAACGGGGAGGGGGAGTGTCCTGACCATTAAGCAAAATACAAGCAGTATCCGCATTCTGAGATAATACCACACCCACCGTGGTTTAGGTCCTGGTCTGCAATAGAGTTCAGAGAACTCAAGTTTTCAGTAATGTAAGCACATGTCTAAAATCATGTATATAATGACCACCTAATTTTGCCTTGGATATCTGAACCACAGCTATACCATTTTGACTTTCAAATGCATCCCCTTCCTCAGTGGCCAAAGCAGATGTACAATGTGTGTCAGAAAGGCCACAAAACAGACAGCTCTGGTCAGTAAAATTTAAATTCAACCATGTATAAGCCTTCTGACTTCCCATACCTCAATATTGTGCAGATTTTTCCATCATTTGCCCTTTTGATTGCAAATCTTTCCGTAGAAAGCATTGATGATCAAAATATCCATCCCTCGATGCTGGGGTGCTGTCTCCTACCCCAGGTTCAGATCATGTCCCTCGGTCCTAATCATTCACATTGGGGGAAAACTAGTCAGATCTCATGAACAGGCTCAGAGGTATATTAATGGGGAAACACTTTATTGTCTATATATTTTATCACTTACACCCACTTGTCACACAAGCATTGTACATGTGCTTTTAGTAGCAGACCTAAAACAAGCGGTGTCACACTTCATGAGTAGTTATACTCTGTGACAGTTTCACTAGATAATTCTCTTTCCATCCAGAGCATCAGGGCAAAAGTATAGCTAACACAGTAACTTTCATAAATATAAACCTCAATTAACAGAACTAGAATTTAGCATCCACTGAAACATAATATTGTTCTCTCTAAAATTACCCTCATCTCCACCAAATACAGCCAAATCAAGACTAATTTGTTTGTAAAACAAGTCTGGTCAATTCATCAAATAGGCTCCTCCAAACTGGCTGAAGGTGAACTCCTCAGGAGTCTCAGACTGAATTCTCAAAAGGCTTCTCAAGGCCAGGAAAGCCATGCCAGATCCCTGCCATCAGGCTCTGTCTTGGTGGATTTTTCTCTTCTAGAAGTCCCCAAAATATTGCGATTCTTGCACATGCCAGGAGACAGTCTTTTTCCATTCCCCTGGTAAGGCTTCTTGGAACCCAAGAGTCTCTGATTTCTGGGGGGACCAGGCAAAGAGAAAAATGAAAATGCTTCAATTCTACCCACAGATGTAGTTTACCAAATTGCTATAAATCATAACCAACTTGAGGGGAAGGGCTTCCCTATATCTAGAAAACATAGATCAGACAAAACCCATAAAAATTATAACCATATTCACCAGTTCACTCAGTTTTGTTAACTTTTTACGAAGCCATCAGGTCTTCCATTAGGATTCTTTAAGTTCTTACCCATTTCAGCAGTATAATCTGAAATTTATCAGAGACCTGTTACTGTCAAAAGGTCCTTCCTATGAATTTCTTGAAGATGAAGCACTTTTTCAGAAGTATCAGAGTAAAACAGTAACTCTGTATAAAAGACAAAAGACTTAAAAAGACATGATTAAGCACCTGATTACTTGGTTACAGTAACTAGAATTATGACTGATTATAATCTTAACCCTTAAAATCCTTAGTCTCTGGCAAAACCAAGAAGCAAGTGACTGTGTGTTTCCTGATTGGAAAACTCAGTGCTTTAGTCTTTCTCTGGTAAGCAGGCAAGGGTAGATAAACTAAGACCCCCTAAGCGATTAATGTTCCAAACCCATGAATTCTCTTCTTTCAACTTTAGTTTCAGTTTACCAAAATCTGGAGAGACTATTTTAGATTGACATTCCCCAAACATAATTATTTCTATAGAGTTTACCTAAACTTTCTTCTCCTTTACTCTTAGAGATTACATAAGATTAAAGTTACAGAGAGGCCAGGTAGATCATTTACATCTCAAAGGCGCAAGAGAAATACCACTTCCTTCTAGAAAGCTAGCTTAACCAATTACAAAGGCTCATTTTGATACAATAACAGAACCATTAGACTCCATTGTTCTTCAGATCTCTTGGCAGCCCCCATTAACCAAGGAGAGCCACCCCAAGGCCCCATATACTAGTAGATAGCCAACCTGAGATTTCCCACCCGCAACTTTTGGGATCACCCCTGGAACTTTTGGACCCCACGTGTTAGTGGATGGCCACCCTGGGATTACACCTGTGACTTTCAGGCCTCACACGTTAGTGGATGCCCCGGCAACTTTCCATTCCCCGTCCTGTATGTCCCGACATCGTGCTTACAGGAGTTTCCTCGGTCTCCTGGCTGCACCTCCAGTTGTTGGACTGCAGCCCCCAGGCCTAGAAGGCCTGTGCTTGCCCAGCTTCAAGACTGAAGAAAGAGCCCGGAGTCAGCAACAGAGGCATCAATGGTTTAATGGATGGGGGAGCTTACAAGTCTAAAGCAGGATCCTGGAGCAACACCCCACTGTGTGTGTGGCACACGGTGGGTAGGACATAGTGGCAGTCTTCGCTCAACTACATGTTTTTTAATAAAATCTTTTTCAGCAAAAAACATAAAGCCACATCCAAATAGCAGATAAAGATCTAAACTTCTTGGAATGTATAGTGTTTTTAAAGTACCCATGTACACGGCAGGAAGGGGTTTTGTCCTTCTGAAGACTCAGATGCTGAAGAAGGCTTCTCTGCTTGGCCTGAATCTTCTCTCTCTTAACTGCCAGCACCTACACTATGTCAGCTGTTTAAGATCATAACTTTTATAATGAGTCCCCAAACCCATAACAGAAAGCAGCAAAGAAATAATGGGAGACTATTTATCTAAGACTACTTAGCTAAGTGGTATGTGTAGGATGATGTGCAGGGTGACTATACATTTTAATAATATCAACTATGGAGTGTATGAACTAAGAAATATATATCAGGTGATAAAGAATGTAAGTACACATTAATTAGAGGAACTGTTAACTACATCTCTAACCTAGAAAGACTTCTTACACAAGAACAGTATTGTTCTTCTCATAAGACCAGAGTTTTTCTTTTTTTAGCAAATATGTCTATATTGAAACAGGAGGGAGAAAACAAACTTATGGCTGATAGAGGGGATAGCAGGGGGTGGGGGGAGATAAATTAGGAGTTTGGGATTAACATATACACACTACTATGTATAAAACAGATCAACAAGGACCTACTGTATAGCACAGGGAACTATATTCAATGCCTTATAATAACCTATAATGGAAAAGAATCTGAAAAAGAATATGTATATATACATATATATATATATGAATCACTTTACACCTGAAGCTAACACAACATTGTAAATTAACTATACTTCAATTTAAAAAATGGATTAAAAAAACCAGGAGGGTAGTGTCCTTTACAGATTCAGTACACCTTATGAACTGATATCAACTGACTTTTGAAATTTCCAAAATAAAAGTTTAAACTTTCTTTTGCAGAGGTGTTTTTGCAGAGCTATTTTTTTTTTTTTTTGCGGTACGTGGGCCTCTCACTGTTGCGGCCTCTCCCGTTGCGGAGCACAGGCTCCGTACGTGCAGGCTCAGCGGCCATGGCTCACGGGCCCAGCCGCTCTGTGGCATGTGGGATCTTCCCAGACCGGGGCACAAACCTATGTCCCCTGCATCGGCAGGCAGACTTTCAACCACTGTACCACTAGGGAAGCCCTGCAGAGCTATTTTTATTCTACCTCATCTGATGCCTAGACAAGCTCACTCATTCATATGTGTAACTCAGAAGGGAGTGAGGTGTGCACTCTCTACTTAAACCTTACACCATGGTTCAGAAGAAATGTGCAGCTCCCTCTTCCGGGTTCTCTAAAATACTGAGATTAATTTGTTCTGTATAGAAAAATGTACTGAATTTTCATGGCAAGTATAATTTGTCAGAACTTTATATCTACTTATTTACTTTGGTTTCCTTTTGTAAGATATTAGATGCACTTTAATAAAGGAGATGAATTAGAATGGGATATAAAAGGAAATGAAACGTCATTTCCTATTGTACATGTTGTATAAATTTTCAATATCTTCTTGTTCCCAATAGGGATTGAGTCCCCAGATCCTATTAGAGCAGGGGTCCCCAACCCCCGGGCCACGGACTGATACCGGTCCGAGGCCTGTTAGGAACTGGGCCACACAGCAGGACGTGAGCGGCAGGCGAGCAAGTGAAGCTTCACCTGCCGCTCCCCATTGCTTGCATTACCACCTGAACCACCCCCCACCCACACCCTGTCTGTGGAAAAATTGTCTTCCATGAAACGGGTCCCTGGTGCCAAAAAGGTTGGGGACCATTGTATTAGAGAATATATTGGGTTGGCCAAAAAATGCCTTCGGTTTTTAAGTAAAAATAAAAGGCACATTTTTCATTTTCACCAAGAACTTTCTTGAACAACATATTCACCCTTTTGTTCCACTACCTTCTGCCATTTTTCAGGCAACTTCATAATTCCATCTTCCTAAAACTTTTTATCTTTTTTGAGCAAAAAACTGTTCTAGGTGCCTTTTACAGTCTTCCAGGGAATTGAAATTTTTTCCATTAAGAGAATTTTGTAAAGACGGAAATAGATGGAAATCTGAAGGTGCGATGTCTGGTGAATATGGCAGATGAATCAGAACTTCCCAGCCCACCTGTAACAGTTTTTGCCGGGTCATCAAAGAAACATGCGGTCTTGCATTATCCTGATGGAAGATTATGCGTTTTCTGTTGACTAATTCCGGACACATTTCGTCGAGTGTTGCTTTCAGTTGGTCTAACTGGGAGCAGTACTTGTTGGAATTAATTGTTTGGTTTCCCAGAAGGAGGTCATACTAGAGGACTCCCTTCCAATCCCACCATATACACAATGTCACCTTCTTTGGATGAAGACTGGCCTTTGGTGTGGTTCATTTTGCTTGCCCCACGATCTCTTCCATTCCACATTGTTGTGCAGTATCCACTTTTCATTGCCAGTCACAATTTGTGTTTTAAAAATAGAATATTTTCATTACGTTTACGTAGAGAATCACATTTGGGAATACGGTCAAGAAGATTTTTTTCACTTAACTTATGTGGAACCCAAACACCAAAGTGATTAACATAACCAAGCTGATGCAAATGATTTTCAACACTTGATTTGGATATTTTTGAGTATGTCGGTATCTCCCACGTGGTATAATGTTGATTGGTCTAAGTTCATGTCTCAGTTTGATCACTATCAACTTCAACTGGCCTACGTGACCGTGAAGCATCATCCAGCGAGAAATCTCCAGCACGAAACTTCGCAAACCTCTTTGGACACCTTCGATCAGTCACAGCACGTTCTCTATACACTGCATAAATGGTTTTTTTTTTGCATTTCGGTTGCATTTTTACCTTTCTTAAAATATTAAAGCATAATATGCCAAAAATGTTGCTTTTTCTTCCATCTTCAATATTAAAATGGCTGCCCAGAAATTCACCAATTTTGATAAGTGTTTTTTAAATGCACTCTGATATGACAGCTGTCAAATACAATCTAACAAAATTGTTTCAAATGAAGTTAAAGACAACTAAGTGCTACTAGAGTCATCTTACAGGAAGAAACGAATGAACCTTTTGGCCAACCGAATAGATTGGGTTTTTAAACTGAAAGATCTGTGGAAGTAAGTTTGGTTGTAGTTTGTGAGTTTAAGTTAGTTATGAATTTTCTAAACTAGAATCAATTCCATTCTTATTTTTAACAAGAACAGCAACGTAAACATGTATTTGAAGTTTTATTTGCTTGCCATACTTTAGATAGGCTTGATTGAAGTGGTCAAATTCCTATATAAAAAAGTAGGGTTTGTAATTAAAAAAGAGAAAAGAAACACCAAAAAACAAAACATACATCCTTAGTAACTGTTTCTCAGCCGGATGTTGCTTGAAAATTCAGGAGACTGTCTTCAGAATAGTTTTATACATTGCTGAAGGAAAGTACTGCAACTAGTATAGCTACAAAGGAGAAACAGTTATTCTTAAATGTCATCTATTTGCTGGACCTGAACTGGGTAATGATTCAGACTTGATTCATTCAATTACTGTTCCCAGCAGTGTTCTCACCAGCATATTGCTTTTTTGGCTGCTCAAGAAAGCTGAAATGGGGACTTCCTGGTAGCACAGTGGTTAAGAATCCGCCTGCCAGTGCAGGGAACACGGGTTCAAGCCCTGGTCCGGGAAGATCCCACATGCCATGGAGCAACTAAGCCCGTGCACCACAACTACTAAGCCTGTGCTCTATAGCTTGAGAGCCACAGCTACTGAGCCCGCCTGCCACAGCTACTGAAGCTCGTGGACCTAGAACTCGTGCTGTGCAACAAAGAGGAGCCACCACAATGAGAAGCCCACACACTGCAATGAAGGGTAGCCCCTCTCGCCGCAACTAGAGGAAGCCCGTGTGCAGCAAGGAAGACCCAATGCAGCCAAAAATAAATAAATTAATTAGAAAAAAAGGAAGCTGAAATAAGATTGGGCTGTATGCACAAAAAAACTCAAAAAAAGAAAGAGAAGGTTATTGGCTATAAAAACTACTGACAGTCCATTTTATATATTGTGTTGTTTGAATGAATTGAAATATAAAGTGGCTTTTTTCAAACTCAGAAAACAAAGCTCATAGAAAGAATCATAAAATTGACATTAAATCCAAAATGAGTCTAAAATATTGTCTTTTGTGGATTTTAAAACACAGCACTAGTTTGGGCTTCCCTGGTGGCACAGTGGTTGAGAGTCCGCCTGCCGATGCAGGGGACATGGGTTCGTGCCCTGGTCCGGGAGGATCCCACATGCTGCGGAGCGGCTGGGCCCGTGAGCCATGGCCGCTGAGCCTGCGCATCCGGAGCCTGTGCTCCACAACGGGGGAGGCCACAACAGCGAGAGGCCCGCATACCGCAAAAAAAAAGCCAAAAACAAAACACTAGTTTTATGATAAGTTTCTATGTTCTATATTATGCAGTATAGAAAAATGTATCAGTTAAAAGCTAGTAGAGTTAGGTAAGTATATTTCTCATCATTATTATGCCTGTTTTCTCTTTATTAACCAAATATTTGTAAAGATGCCTCATGCATTAAAGGTATTTTACTGTATTTAAAATAGTATGCTGTGTTACTAGAAAGTACTCTCCTAAGGGCTCTTGTTTTTTAATTCTTGTAGTAAGCCTTGTCTAGTATGGTTCTAACAATGTAGTAAGTTCTCAATAATTTGTACTGAACTGGAAAAATTTGAAAGCTTTCTGACTTTAAACATATAGTCATACATTAAATTTAAAATTAGCACCACAGTAAAATTTTTTGAACATTATTTGCAAATTAAAAAAATTACCTATGACATGCAAAAGGCTCTGCTAATATTCCACATTCAAACTGAAGAGGAAAATTAAAATCTCTAATGAAGCTGCTGTGTGTATTTATGAATAGTAATGAATAAAAACTGCTTGGATAGTTTACCTTAAAAAATTATCCATTAGGAAATGATTGGCTGTGGATTTGTTTAGATCACACAAATAATTATTTGGCACATTTTTCCCTAATGCACTGAAATACTTATTTTAAAACAGTTATTTATCAGCAACCCTAGAACTGTAATTAGAATATATGTCATCAAGTGGATCTTACTGATAGTGCAGTGTTATAGCTGTTCGATTGAATCACATCGGAGTTACCGCAGTGGTCTCTTTCAAGACTGTGCCAGTGTACACAGAAAGTATATTTTGAAGGAAGCTGGATCACTATTTTTTTTAACATCTTTATTGGAGTATAATTGGTTTATAGTGTTGTGTTAGGTTCTGCTGTATAACAAAGTTAATCAGCAATTCATATACATATATCCCCATATCCCCTCCCTCTTGTGTCTCCCTCCCACCCTCCCTATCCCAGCCCTCTAGGTGGTCACAAAGCACCAAGCTGATCTCCCTGTGCCATATGGCTACTTCCCACTAGCTATCTGTTTTACATTTGGTAGTGTATATATGTCCATGCCACTCTCTCACTTTGTCCCAACTTACTCTTCCCCCTCCCCGTGTCCTCAAGTCCATTCTCTACGTCTGCGTCTTTATTCCTGTCCTGCCCCTAGGTTCATCAGAACCTTTGTTTTTCCCATATATATGTGTTAGCCTACAGTATTTGTTTTTCTCTTTCTGACTGACTTTACTCTGTATGACAGTCTCTAGGTCCATCCACCTCACTACAAATAAATCAATTTCTTTTTATGGCTGAGTAATATTTCATTGTATATATGTGCCACATCTTCTTTATCCGTTCATCTGTCGATGGACACTTAGGTTGCTGCTGTGTCCTGGCTATTGTAAATAGAGTTGCAATGAACATTGTGGTACATGACTCTTTTTGAATTATGGTTTTCTTGGGGTATATGCCCAGTAGTGGGATTGCTGGGCCATATGGTAGTTCTATTTTTAGTTTTTTTAAGGAACCTCCATACTGTTCTCTATAGTGGCTATATCAATTTACATTCCCACCAACAGTGCAAGAGGGTTCCCTTTCCTCCACACCCTCTCCAGTATTTATTGTTTGTAGATTTGTTGATGATGGCCATTCTGACGGGTGTGAGCTGATACCTCACTGTAGTTTTGATTTGCATTTCTCTGATTAGTGATGTTGAGCATCCTTTCATGTGTTTGTTGGCAATCTGTATATCTTCTTTAGAGAAATGTCTGTTTAGATCTTCTGCCCATTTTTGGATTGGGTTGTTTGTTTATTTGAAATTGAGCTTCATGAGCTGCTTGTATATTTTGGAGATTAATCCTTTGTCAGTTGCTTCATTTGCAAATATTTTCTCCCATTCTGAGGGTTGTCATTTCATCTTGTTTATGGTTTCCTTTGCTGTGCAAAAGTAAAGTCTTGATTAATTTTACAGCTTTCCAAGGACACCTAACACACTCGTAGAGTGGACATAAACCTAATATTAATAAACATAATGACTCTACATTTGTGATTTTACAAGACAAGCATGCTTGCAAATATTTGATCCTTATATTTTCTAAATGTGCTGCCAAGTAATGTTAAAAAGGATTCTGAAGTCAAATAATTTTGTTGTTGTTGGATATTTGAATATTTCATCAGGAATCTCAGAGCTTGATTATGCTTATATGCATTGTGATTTTCCAAACCTTATTTGACTATAGCCTTCTATTTTCAATTTTATTTATTTTTAAATTAAGATCATCCATTTACTTGGGAAGTTCATCTGTAAATATTCTTTTCTACTTTTTGATGTGGGCAAGAGGGTGGCTGTATACATAGCACATTTTCTCAACTACGGATTTCCAGGGCATTGAAAATGAAGAATTCATGGTCCCACATATTGACAAAAGCAAAGTTTGTGCAACTGTGGTTAAGCACTATAAACTACAGTGTTAGCAGTAGATTTTCCATATTGAAGAATGTTCTTGTAATGAATTGTGTGGTACAAAATATTGGTACAAAGCTGTCTTTGTAATTCCCTCTTACAGCTGGCTTCATTCATTTCTTAAGGCCAAATATTCAGCTTGAGTTTTGGAAAATGTCCTCATTACGCTAGGATATAACTGTTCCTTTCAGTTATACAAAGAGACAGTAAACATTGCCAAGGATCAAGATAGCTATAGTATTTTGTCAGCCCAGCAGAGATCATGTGAAGTTTATAAATATTCAGTAGCTCCTATAGGAACAGAGACCTTTGACTTAAACAATGAAAATAACTATAATTTCTCTAGAGAATTGACCGACTGAGTAAAGTTGTTTTAAAATAAAAACATATTTTTCTTGTTGGAATAACCTTTCCTACCAAATACTGCCTTAAAATTTTAAATGAGCTTAGACCAGAAACCTCACGAAACAAATGAATTTGTAATACTTTTGACCCACTGGCTTATAGTTCACCTTTGCAGAAACTGCTGAAAAAGCTCATTTGTTGCATCTGCAACAAGGGTGGGGCTGGCTCTCTGCCTACTGCAAGGGCAACTGCTTCTCTCCCACCTCCCAGAGTTCCTGTACCTTGTCCTAGATCATCCTGTTAAAACCCCAACTAATGGTAGTGTTTCAGGCACATTATAAGGCAGGGATGGAGATACTTGGGAGCTGAAGGCCTGACCAGTATTCCAAATAACACATTGCATAAGCCAGTATCTCTTCAGTCTATCAGGAGGTGGGCCTGAACAAGGGGCTGTCTAGCTCACTTTAAATGGACGGTCAGACCACTGTCTATAAGCATCATTTTAGCAGCAACTTTCACATTCAGATAATTCTAGTCCTAATGATAGCTAGTTCACTTTAGTATATTAAAGCACTAATGAAACATTTAAGGTCTTCCAAATGCATTCTGTTAGTCAAATAAGCAGGTGTGCCAGGTGAATGTGAATGGTAAAAGGAGGTAAGGAGAACCAAGGAATACAAAGATATCTTTTTTTTTTAATTGGAGTATAATTGCTTTACAATGTTTTGTTAGTTTCTGCTGTACAATGAAGTGAATCAGCTATACGTATACATATATTCCCTCCCTCTTGGACCTCCCTCCCCGTGCCATCCCACCCATCTAGGTCATGACAGAGCACTAAGCTGAGCTGCCTGTGCTATACAGCACGTTCCCGCTAGCTATTTTTTTGCACATGGGTATTTGTGTCAAACCTAATCTCCCAATTCATCCCACCCTCCCCTTCTCCCCACGTGTCCACACGTCTCTTCTCTACATCTGTGTCTCTATTCCTGCCCTGCAAATAGGTTCATCTGTACCATTTTTCTAGATACCACATATATGCATTAATATACGATATTTGTTTTTCTCTTTCTGACTTCACTCTGTATGACAGACTCTAGGTCCATCCACATCTCTATAAATGACCCAGTTACATTCCTTTTTATGGCTGAGTAACATTCCAGTATATATATGTAGCACATCTCTTTATCCATTCTTCTGTCAGTGAACATTTAGGTTGCTTCCATGACCTGGCTGTTGTAAATAGTGCTGCAGTGAACATTGGGGTTCATGTGACTTTTTGAATTATGGTTTTCTCAGGGTATATGCACAGTAGTGGGATTGCTGGGTCATATGGTAGTTCTATTTTTAGTTTTTTAAGGAACCTCCACACTGTTCTCCACAGTGGCTGTATCAATTTACATTCCCACCAACAGTGCAAGAGGGTTTCCTTTTCACCACACCCTCTCCAGCATTTACTTTTTGGAGATTTTTTGATGATGGCCATTCTGACCGGTGTGAGGTGATACCTCATTGAAGTTCTGATTTGCATTTCTCTAATAATTAGTGATGTTGAGAATCTTTTCATGTGCCTCTTGGCCATCTGTATGTCTTCTTTGAAGACATGTCTATTTAGGTCTTCCACCAATATTTTTATTAGGTTTTTTGCTTTTTGATACTGAGCTGCATGAGCTGTTTGCATATTTTGGAGATTAATCCTTTGTCCATTGCTTTGTTTGCAAATATTTTCTCCCATTCTGAGGGTTGTCTTTTTGTCTTGTTTATGGTTTCCTTTATTATGTTATATTGGCCTTTATTATATTTAGGTAGGTTTCCTTTTTGCCCACTTTCTGGAGAGTTTTTATCATAAATTGGTGTTGAATTTGTCAAAAGCTTTTCTGCATCTATTGAGAGGATCTTATGGTTTTTATTCTTCAGTTTGTTAATATGGTGTATCACATTGTTTGATTTGCATATATTGAAGAATCCTTGTGTCCCTGGGATAAATCCCACTTGATCATGGTGTATGATTCTTTTAATGTGTTGTTGGATTCTGTTTGCTAGTATTTGGGTGAGGATTTTTGCGTTTTTGATCATCAGTGGTATTGGTATGTAATTTTCTTTTTTTGTGGTATCTTTGTCTGGTTTTGGTATCAGGGTGATGGTGGCCTCATAGAACGAGTTTGGGAGTGTTCCTCCCTCTGCAGTTTTTTTGGAAGAGTTTGAGAAGGATAGGTATTAGCTTTTCTCTAAATGTTTGATAGAATTCGCCTGTGAAGCCATCTGGTCCTGGACTTTTATTTGTTGGAAGATTTTTAATTACAGTTTCAATTTCTTTACTTGTGATTGGTCTGTTTATATTTTCTAATTCTTCCTGGTTCAGTCTTGGAAAGTTGTACCTTTCCAAGAATTTGTCCATTTCTTCCAGGCTGTCCATTTTATTGGCATAGAGTTGCTTGTGGTAGTCTCTTAGGATCGTTTCTATTTCTGCAGTGTCAGTTGTAATTTCTCCTTTTTCATTTCTAATTTTATTGATTTAAGTCCTCTCCCTTTTTTTCTTGATGAGTCTGGCTAAAGGTTTATCAATTTTATCTTCTCAAAGAACCAACTTTTAGTTTTATTGATCCTTGCTATTGTTTTCTTTGTTTCTGTTTCATTTATTTCTGCTCTGCTCTTTATGATTTCTTTCCTTCTACTAACTGGGTTTTCTTTGTTCTTCTTTCTCTGGTTCCTTTAGGTGTACGTTTAGATTGTTTATTTGAGATTTTTCTTGTTTGTTGAGGTGGGATTGAATTGCTATAAACTTCCCTCTTAGAACTACTTTTTCTGCTTCCCATGAGTTTTGGGTCATTGTGTTTTCATTGTCATCTGTTTCTAGGCGATTTTTATTTCCTCTTTGATTTCTTCAGTGATCTCTTGGTTATTTAGCAGCATACTGTTTAGCCTCCATGTGTTTGTGTTTTTTGCAGTTTTTCCCCTGTAATTTATTTCTAATCTCATAGCATTGTGGTCGGAAAAGATGCTTGGTATGATTTCAATTTTCTTAAGTTTTCCAAGGTTTGATTTGTGACCCGAGATGTTATCTATCCTGGAGAACGTTCTGTGTGCACTTGAGAAGCAAATGTATTCTACTGTTTTCAGGTAGAATGTCCTATAAATATCAATTAAATCTATCTGTTCTGTTGTGTCATTTAAAGCTTGTGTTTCCTTATTTATTTTCTGTCTGGATGATCTGTCCATTAGTGTAAGTGGGGTGTTAAAGTCCCCTACTATTATTGTGTTACTGTCAAGTTCCCCTTTTATGGCTGTTAGCATTTGCCTTATGTATTGAGGTGCTTCTATGTTGGGTGCATAATTATTTATAATTTTTATATTTTCTTCTTGGATTGATCCCTTGATCATTATGTAGTATCCTTCCTTATCTCTTGTAACATTCTTTATTTTAAAGTCTATTTTATCTTATATGAGTATTGCTACTCCAGCTTTCTTGTGATTTCTATTTGCATAGAATATCTTTTTCCATCCCCTCACTTTCAGTCTGTATGTGGCCTTAGGTCTGAAGTGGGTCTCTTGTAGACAGCATATATGCAGGTCTTGTTTTTGTATCCATTCAGCCAGTCTGTGTCTTTTGGTTGGGGCATTTAATCCATTTACATTCAAGGTAATTATCGATATGTGTGTTCCTATTACCATTTTCTTAATTGTTTTTGTGGGTCTTTTTCTTCTCTTGTGTTTCCTGCCTAGAGAAGTTTCTTTAGCATTTGTTGTAAAGCTGGTTTGGTGGTGCTGAATTCTCTTAGCTTTTGCTTGTCTGTAAAGCTTTTGATTATTCTGTCAAATCTGAATAAGATCCTTGCTGGGTAGAGTAATCTTGGTTGTAGGTTTTTCCCTTTCATCACTTTAAATATATCTTGCTACTCCCTTCTGGCCTGCAGAGTTTCTGCTGAAAAATCAGCTGATAACCTTATGGGGAGTCCCTAGTATGTTATTTGTTGCTTTTCCCTTGCTGCTTTTAATATCTTTTTTTTTGAATTTAATTTTTTTTAATTTGATTAATATGTGTCCTGGTGTTTTTCTCCTAGGGTTTATCCTGTATGGGACTCTGCGTTTCCTGGACTTGGGTGGCTATTTCCTTTCCCACTTTAGGGAAGTTTTCAACTATAATCTCTTCACATATTTTCTCAGACTCTTTCTCTTTCTTTTCTTCTACTGGGATCCCTATAATTCGAATGTTGGTGCATTTAATGTTGTCCCAGAGGTGTCTGAAACTGTCCTCAATTCTTTTCATTCTTTTTTCTTCATTCTGTTCCATGGCAGTTATTTCCACCATTCTGCCTTCCAGTTCACTTATCTGTTCTTCTGCCTTAGTTATTCTGCTATTGATTCCTTCCACTGTATTTTTAATTTCATTTATTATGTTGTTCATCACTGTTTGTTTGTTCTTTAGTTCTTCTACTTCCTTGTTAAACATTTCTTGTATTTTCTCGATCCATGTCTCCATTCTGTTTCCGAGATTTTGGATCATCTTTACTATCATTACTCTGAATTCTTTTTCAGGTAGGTTGCCTATTAGCTCTTCATTTATTTGGTCTTGTAGGTTCTTTACCTCGCTTCTTCATCTGTAACATATTTTTTTGTCGCCTCTTTTTTTTTGATGTTTTGGGCTGTGTTCCTGTCTTACTGGTTGTTTGGCCTGAGGCTTCCAGCACTGGAGTTTGCAGGCAGTTGGGTAGAGCTGGGTCTTGGTGCTGAGATGAGGACCTCCAGGAGACCTCACTCCAGTTAATATTCCCTGGGGTCTGAGGTTTTCTGTTAGTCCAGCAGTTTGGACTTGGTGCTCTCACCACAGGAGCTCAGGCCCAACTCCCAACCTGGGAACCAAGATCACAGAAGCCGTGCGGTGCAGCAAAAGAAAAGAAAAACAAAAAGGGTAGTACAATAACAATAAAAAATAAAATAAAATATATATTAGGAAAAATCAAAATATAAGTGAAACAACAACAACAAGGTAAAACAGAACCATTACAGCAAAAAATAAATAAGTAAATAAAAGGGGGGGAACAGGGCTTCCCTGGTGGTGCAGTGGTTGAGGATCCACCTGCCGATGCAGGGGACACGGGTTCATGCCCTGGTCCGGGAAGATCCCACATGCAGCGGAGCGGCTGGGCCAGTGAGCCATGGCCGCTGAGCCTGCGCGTCTGGAACCTGTGCTCCGCAACAGGAGAGGCCACAGCCGTGAGAGGCCCGCGTACTGCAAAAAAAAAAAAAAAAGTGGGGGGGGGGAACAAACCAAAAGGAGCACAACAATAACAAAGAATAAAAAATAAAATAAAATTAGAAAAATACAAAATTTATTAGAAGAAATAAAAATGTAAATGAAACAATAACAAGGTAAAACAGAACCACAACTTCAAAAAAAAAAAAGGAAAAAGGGCCAGAAAAGGCCTTGGCTGTTGGGGCAGAGCTTAGTCAGCGGGCGGGGCCTAGACTCAGGATCTGCCTGACTGGAAAAGGCAACAGGGCTGGAGGGGACCTCAGAGTACAGAGTGCAGAAGTAAGGCCCTGGGTGGGAGTGCAGGGGCAGGGTTTAGGCCCAGCTCGGCCATAGCGGGTCTCAGAGGGTGAAGGATTAGGCCTGGCACATCAGCAGGCCTGAGTGGGCAGGGGAAACGTTGGCCGAGTTCCCTTCCCATCCTCTGATCCCCTGAGGGTCTCTCCCTGTCCCTGCTGATCCCCTTACTTTGGTGGGCCCCTCCCAAGCATGGGAACCTCTCCCCTCTCCCAGCCTCCCTCATGGGCACTGGTCCCATCTGGCCTGTACTTTTCCTCCTCTGCCCCCATGCCCTCAGGACCCATGTAGCTGGAGGAGGCCTCAGAGGGCAGAGGATCAGGCCCGTGACCTCAGAAGGCTCCCTGGGACCCAAGTGAGCAGGGGAAATGCTGTCCGCGATTCTCCAATCTCCCGTGGGTCTCTCCCCATCCCCTGTTGCTCCCCTCACCATGGGTGGGCCCCTCCAGGAGTGGGAACCCCTTCCCTCCCCAAGCCGCCCCTCAGGGGCACCAGTCCCATCCCGCCTCCACTCCTCCTCTCCCTTTCCTCCCCCCAACATCCTACCCGGTTGCTTGGGGATGTATTCTTCCCATCCCCTTAGGTGTTCCGTGGTCCCCCCTCCCCACCAGCCCAGTGCCTGGTAGGTGCCCTAGTTGTGAGGAGATGCAAACTCTGCATCCTCCTACTCCCTGCAAAGATATCTTTATGTCAGAAAAAGACCCAGGAGAAAAAGCAACTATAGTTCCCAATAAATCTCCCCCTCATGTCTTTGGCACCCATTTATACCGCTTGTACTTAAAGGGGCTCTTGACTTCTCTGTGCCTCTTCTCTGTACGTAAATCAACATGAATTTCAGAGAATAGCTTGCTAAGGTGACCCACTGTCTCAGTTTGTCCAGTACTGAGGAATTTCCTGGGATGCAGGAAACTTGGGTGCTAAACCAGAACAGTCTAGGCAAGCTGGGATAGTTGGCTACTCTAGTTAGTAAGCAGCTAAATTTTCTTTGGGCCCAACCCCCATTTCCTTCCAGCTTAGAGCAATGGTAGCTATCGTAGCTCAGTGGAATGGAGGGAGCATGGCTTTTAAAATCAAAAGGTCATCAATTACCATGTTTATGACTAGCCAATGTAGAAAACATTTCTGATCCTCAGTTTTTGCATTTGTAAAACAAGGATGATAAGTTTATTTCACAGGATTAAAGGAGTTGACACTTAGAAAAAGCTTGAAAAAGAGAGTACTAAATAAATGTCAGCATCTTTTCATTTTCACAGGTGTTTTGAACCTTGAAGCTGTAAGGCACTACTGTTTTACAAAAAACATATAAGTCCAAATTTCCACTGTAATGCTGACTTCTCCTAACTCTTAACATTTGGAACAAGAAATGGAGTCTTGTATTTAGGGCTTATTTTGCAGTCCTTGAATATACACTAACAGTGGCCTTTGAGATGTTACATTAGGTGAACATTTTTTATCTCCAGTGAAGTTGTATACATAGCATCAGCTAACTTTGGTTTGGTTAGCTCAGTAGGATAAGTCCACTGTTGCTTAAACTGACCTACTGCTTTCCTGATTTAACTTGAAATTTTCATCAAAGTGGTAAATCTGGTAACTCTAGGTCAAATCCCTATGACGTGTATAGAGCAGCTCTGGATTAGATATGGCACATTTCAGCCAAGCCACACCATTTTATCTCATTTCCATCCTCCTCTTATTTCCAGGAATGGACTAGACTCACTAAGTCTGAAAATATAGCACCTTTCTGGTATGGAAAACAGAAACATATCTCTGTGACTCTTTGGTATTTGGTCACATATTTATATCTCTGAGATTTGTGGATTTTCCCCCCATACTTTTATTGATCATGGGCTTTGAGGCAACTTTTGCACATAATTGAAATCTTAAGCTAAGAAAAGAAAACAGTTTGAACTAATATTACTACAATGGAGTTAGTCATTTTTTAAACATCTCTCTCTTTTTTTTTCTTTTTGCTTCTCATATACTTTAAAAATGTCAACAGAAATCTTACTATTCTTCAAAGGCCAGAGATAGGAAAAACTTTGCATAAATCTATGCAATGTGAGGAGCCATCAGTGGGGACCCCTCATGTACTCCACTGACTCCATTGCCCTGTGTTCCACGCACTCTTAAACTCAGCTACTCTCATGCTCGTCACTGCCTCTGTGCTTTTGCATGTGCTGTCCTTCCTTCCTTCCTGGAATGCCCATACTACACTCTCTTAATTACTTGACAGATGGTTTAACAGGCATCCTAAGCTTGCAGCAGTGCTTTTGGTCCATTCCACTGTCTCAAGGTTGGAGTGTTCCAAATCAGTGCTTGTCTGGGTACTGTCACAAAAGCACATGGAGCAGAGCTAGAGCCTGAATTAGAGCCATAGCTGACCTGCAACCTACGTGTATTATGAATGCTTACTAAACACTTGTTATTGTAAACCATTTGATTCACGCCTTAAGTTTTACTTTTTGCTCTATTTTTTCATAATATTACTAGGATTCACTAAAATCTCTCTACCACTACTTATTACCACTCAGGTATTTTCAATATATTTAGACAAGATGAACTTAAGACCTCTGTGAGGCAACCTCAATTCATAAAGTATGTCTTCCAGCCAGTTTGTCACTGAGCTTTTAGGATAGCCTGAGCCACCCACAAACATGTACTTGATGACCAGTAGAAACTCATCATAGATGTTCCAGCACAACTCTTGTTATGGTAGGCCGACTCTAAGTTAATCTCCAATAATCCCCACCTCCTGGTATTCATGGCCTTCTGTAATTTCCTTCCCTTCAGTAATTTGCTTCTAACCAACACTATACCTCAGTGTTGAGGGGACGCCACTTCTGTCACTAGATTTCAAAAGATTGCCACTTTTGTCTTGGTAGCAGACTCTCTCCTTTATAGCCTTTGATGAAGCAAGCTATATGGAGAGCTTCCAGTCAGCAAAGAACTGAGGCTGTCAATCCAACAACCTGTAAGGAATGGAATCTTGCCAACAACCATGTGATCATAGAAGCAGATACTTCCCAGTCAAGCTTTTAGATGAGATGGCAGCCCTGGCTGCCACCTTGATTGTAGGTATGTGAGAGAGGGAGATCTTGAAGAAGCAGATCTAGTGAAGCCATGCCTTCTTGACCAACAGAAGCTATGAGATAAGAATAGGTCTGAAGAATTAGAAATTTATCAAATGAAAGATGAGGGGAATGCTCTAGGGAAGAAGACATGTTTGATGACCCAGAGATGAGAGAGAGTTTGAGGAAAGGGTAGAAATTCTCTACCTGTGGTTCTGGGAGAGATAAGCTATTTAAACAGGTTGAGGTCAGATCATGAGGGCCTGGTAAAGTCCACTTTTGAAAATTAGGACTTTTACTCTGAAGGAAATGGGGACCTCATTGACAGCTTTAAACAGAAAAAGAATATGATCAAACCTTGTCCTTGGAAAAAACATTTCGACTGCACTGTGAGAAATGGTTTGTATATTGGTCATAGTTCAGTTGAGGAAGCAGAGCTATGATAATTTTATGGGGTTAGAGATTTACTATAGGAAATGAGCCTTACACAAATATGGGATAACCAGGGACAGAAAGATCTGGAAAGGGAGCTTAAATCTGAGAAGCTAAGCACACCCAGCCACTGGAGAGAATCTGAAGGGTTGTTCATCGAAAGGTCTATGGAAAGTGTTGGCTTCTATGTGGCTACTTCCTCTGGGGTCCATAGGTAAGGATATGATGGTGAGCCTGGAGTTGGGAAAATGAGCTGGACGTTCTCCTACTCTGTTCTACATTTTCTTTTGTCCATAGTACTCATCACCTCTAATATACTATGTGATTTCTTTCTTTATTGATTTTTATTGTCTGTCTCCCAGTTAGAAACATAAGCTCCATGAGCTTTGGGATATTTGACTGTTTTGTTCATTCATATGTTCTCAGTAGCCTAGATCTAGCTTAAAGCAGTGCCTGGCTCGTAAGAGACACATAGCAAACAGTAAATTTATATAATTTGTTATAAAAGCATATGTGGGAGTTTTGGGGTGATAGTTCTCCAAATTTATTAATTGACTCTATTTTGCTTATGTTGAGATGATTAAAAGTTATCTCAAACGTAAATACACAGTTTTAAATGTTTAGATAAAAGGGGCTTCCCTGGTGGCGCAGTGATTGAGAGTCTGCCTGCTAATGCAGGGGACGTGGGTTCGTGCCCCGGTCTGGGAAGATCCCACATGCCGCGGAGCGGCTGGGCCCGTGAGCCATGGCTGCTGAGCCTGTGCGTCTGGAGAGACCACAGAAGTAAGAGGCCCACGTACCGCTAAAAAAAAAAAAAAAAAAAAAAAAA
Organism: Phocoena sinus; assembly: GCF_008692025.1. Classification (NCBI taxonomy): domain Eukaryota; kingdom Metazoa; phylum Chordata; class Mammalia; order Artiodactyla; family Phocoenidae; genus Phocoena; species Phocoena sinus. Next base: position 91,049,966 of record NC_045763.1, read on the forward strand.
AAAATGTTTAGATAAAGAATTTGAGGCACTTTATTTTAATTCACCCTTTACCTGTCTTATTGCAGGGTTGAATCAACCTAATTTGTCAAAATAGAAATTTTTTTTTTAACTTCACAAATTTAGATGATGTATGCTTCAGAGTTAATAGTCACATGGGAACATAGATAATTTCTCTTTTTCTTTAATACTTATCTTCAGTTCATATCTGATCAGTTTATTTTCGATGATTCACTTTCCAAAATAGGAAGTTCTCCCTATGGTTCTGCATTTCCACATTATTAGGCTGTTCTAGCAATTTTAATTTTCCTAATCTCTAATCCTTTTAAAATTCTTATGCTTGTTCTGTATATTGGGACCTTAGATCAGGAAGTAGAAGATTTCAATAACTTGTTCCCTTGAGATAAAGCCACTTTGAAGTTTCTTTTTTTTTTTTAATGTTTATTTTCTTATTAGTCATCCATTTTATACACATCAGGTGAAGTTTCTTGAATAACTTTCCATTGCATTTCTCATTATTGGTACTCAACAATTTCTTCTGCCTTGGAAGTCTTTATGCATGTTAATATTGCAAAGATATGCCTGGTTTTGATTCATAGATTCGAGTGTGGTGGTTCATTCTTTGCCCCCTGGGAAACCCAATGAAAAGATCATTTTAAACATGAGCCTGTTTTCACACATATACAGTGACTTCCTGGGGCTGCGTTTGTGAAAATTCTGCTGGAAATGAATGCAGGCATCATGAAGTGGGAGTGGGGTATCACATAAAGAATGTCGATTCTATTTATATTTCATGTCTTTTTTGTTTTGCTGTTCCTCCTTTACCTCTTACCTCCATCCTACTTCATCTAGTTCTGTACCACAACCCAGAGCACTAGACTCGTACTGTAGGAAGAGGCTTTAAGATGAGACAGAGTTTGGGTCAAGTTATAGCTCTGCTAGCTTTGCCATTTACAAACTACATTTCTTTGAGAGTTTTTCTGTTTTGTTGACCTCAGGTTTTCTTATTTGTAATAGAAATAATTTCTATATTTCAGTGTTGTATGAGAATTTAAATTATGTGTGTGTGTACCTATTGTGTCTGGTATACTGTAGGTAAACAAAAAAATGGTAGTTACTAGTATTAAAATAGGATTAAAACTTAAAACAGTAAAAACTTATAAGTACACTGAAACCAGCTTATTTAATAACTGTAGAAAACAAATCCACAAGGATGCCATTTAAAGGTGTGGGCCACACGATCTCAATCAAGAATCATTTGCCTAATTAACCCTGCTTTAGTCCTCTTTTTCTTTCTCTTTTTAGTTATAACTTTTGAGGAAGCGTCTCTTGTTGGTTTATGTGGTACCCTTGAGTAAGCCAAACCACAGCTTGTTTTATTTTTTTAAAGCTGTTATAAAGCAATATTAAATTCTCCCAATTGTGCTGTATTGCAAAGGGGGGGTGGAGGGAGAAAGATACAGTCCCGTTCCCAGCAGTCTCTTAGTTACTAAGCATTTAATTATCATTTACAGTGTCCCCAGAATTAATCATACATAAAAAGTTACTACTGACTTCTTATCAGATAGACAACTTTACATGCTGATAAACATTGAACTAAGAGAGAATTAGGAAGGCAGATGAACTCCAATGTCTAGTTTAATTAGTGATGTAGAACCTATAACATACGTATGATGTTGATACACATTCACTTTTTAAAAACATGCCTTCTTCTTCATCCCCTTTGTATCCAATTTTCCAAAAGTATTGCCTCTACAGTTGTGTTGAACTCTATGTAAATTCAAAATATTAAAATGTTAAATGGTATGGTATGACTCATGACTAATATACCTATGTGCGTAGAATTTGAAGTAATACAAATCACTATAAATGAAATATTGATCAAGAATTGCTTTAATCCAAATTTGGTGGGCAGAGCAAGTTGTAAACTCTTCTGTTGTTATGAGGGTAAATCTTAAAAGTTCTCATCACAAGAAAAAATGTAACTTATGTGAGTTTATGGATGTTAACTAGACTTAATGTGAAAGTCATTTTGCAATATATGCATTAATCATTATATTGTACACCTTAAACTAATATGTTTTATGTCAATTATATCTCAGTGAAACTGGGAAAAAACTCTCTTCCTATGCTATAGTTTCACCTTAGTACCACTTTTGCTGTATATATACATATCCACCCTATTTTGTCAGAATTTATATTGAGTTACAGCTGTCTTGAATTATGCATGTTTTTCAAGAAAGTTTTCTTCCCATGATGATCAACTGTGCTGTCCTCTTTGTCTCCACATCTTCACCACCTCTCATCACATTCTTTCCACATCACATCACTGAATGAGCTCTTCCTGTGAATTCTGTACCATTAAATCTAATGGACATTTGGCATTGTTAAATGTCTTCTCCTATTTAACACTATTTCTGGGTCTAGAGTTCTTTCTACTTCTCTGGATATTTTCTGTCTTCTTTGCAAGCTCATCCTTCTCTAGCCAACTGTGAAATATTACAGTTCTTCTAGATTACATCCTAGGTCTCTCTTCTCTTTTCACACTAAATCTTGCCCTGGGCAATCTCATTCATATATATGACTTTAGTTATTATAGGTAGGCAGAAGAATTACAAATATGAATCTCTTATTCCTCAGCTGATATGACATGTTCCTATCTTCACCAATGAATTTGTCCACTTCTTTTCAATTGCAGCCCCACCAAGTTACCATGAACTCTTACATGGCTCGTGTAGTAGGTTTTGGATTGGTCTCTCTATGCTTATTCTTGCCCTTTTTCTTATTCAAAACATGGAAGCCAGAGGAATATTTGTGGAATGCACATCTGATTTCTTTTCACTCCTGTCCCATTAAATCACTTTATTAGCTTTCCATAGCTGTGAGAATGAAGAACAAAAGAACTAACATTTTTTACACAGCCTTGCATGGTATATCATGTAAGTAACTTCTCCAGACCATTCTGTACCACACCCTCCCATTCTAATTGGAACAGCTACACTGGCCTTCAAAAATCTTTTAAATGTTTTTAAATGCAAAATTTTCCATAGGTTGTTCCTTCCAGCATACTTCCCTTTCCCTACTCTGCCTTAGCCTAGCTAACTTCTTTTCTTCAATTTTTCCTTAGAGAAGCAGTCCCTGACCTCCTTGGCCAGGTCAATTGTTCCTATTAAAAATTCTTACAGTACCATGTACATCTTTGTTGTAGCACTGATGGCTGTTGCAAACCATCATCACCGACACTTATGCAGTTTGTGTCCTTGAGTAACGATTTCTCTCTGCTAGTTTGTAAGGCCCAGAAGAACAGGAACCTTGTTTGTTTGTTCATTCACCGAACAACTTCTGCACCTAGCACAGGGTCTAGCACAAAGTAGACAGCAAAAATTATTTTTTGAATGAGTGACAGTGCATTAAATGAGCACCTTTCAGATTCTACTCTTCAGTTTCTAGAATAGTAAGTGACACCTCCAAGTCTCCATTTATGTCCAAAGCACATGAAAGAATGAAAGTGTGGGAAGAAAGTGTTAAAAGGAAAATAATGACTGGGCTAGATGTTAAGTGATACAAGTTTGGGCACTGAATCTTCAGTTTAATACTTGTGCTACTTTAAGCAAGACTCTGCCTCTGTGTCGTCTTTAAATTGGAAATAATAATAATGGCAGTAGCAAAGCTAACCTTTATAAAGAATTTATTATATGTGCCAGACACCTGACTAAATGATGTAAAGGCATTATCTGAATTCATCCTCAAAATCCCTGTGAGATTCATATCAATATAAAAATAAAACAAAACTGTTTAATGTTAGTATAGTACCATGTGCTCAGTACTCTTTTAAGCATTGTACATATATTATTTCATTTAATCTTACTTAACAATGCTTTTCTTTCATGCCCTCTTTTACAATAATCCATTGCTACTCAGTTTTCACTTGTGAGAATTTTGACATATTTGACATTGCATATTTAGTATTCAGTACTTTTTAATGCAGCATGGCCGGAGGAAAATACTGTTTTACATTCTTATAGTGTGATATAACTGCAGAGAATCAATAAATTATTTTTATACCCTTGAGACCTGTAAAATTATATTTTAAATATGTTAATAGGATTAAAAATCAGAGCTACTGGTGTATCATAAACAGGTTTCTCTTATATGTATTCTCGAGATATTAAATTAAAAATAATTATTCATATCACAAAACTTTGTGACAAAAGGGACAAATGATCTATGGTCCTTTCCAACTATTGCAGAAAGTAATTTGAATAGAAGCATCTTTTCTTAGATTACATAAAATACAGTTAAATTGAATATATTTTTCTATTGTGAACTAAATAGAATTCTGTATGAAACCATGTGGGAAATAAGAAGAATGGAGGAAGAATATTAAAATCTTAAATTATTTATTGCACAAAGACTGCTTTTCTACTTTTCGTTAAGTTAGAGGTGTATAGAGCTTTTTTCAAAACACAGGTTCTTTATTTACTGCATTTGTGTTGAGCCAATCAGTTCTTTAAAAGTTAACTCCAAGTATTTCTCCACCATTGTTAAAATTTATTGTCCTAGCAAATTTTTCATACTCCCAAATAGTCAGCAGTAGTAATAACAGTGTGTAAATTTACACTGAAGTTACTTTCCAAATAAGAACAATCTGTGAATAGAGAGACATAGGTTTTAGTTCAGCTGTACACAGTTAGGATTTTTATGTTTCATCATGTGTAAAGCAAGGAATTTGCGCTAGAATTTCATTTGTTCATCTTTTAAACAAATAATTAGTGAGTGCTACTAAGTGCCAGATACTGTTCTAGATGCTGGAGAAAGACAAAATTCCTCTTGAAGCTTACATTCTCATAGAACGATGATGATGATGGTAAGTTGTAGTGATAATAGTAATAATAATGTCTATGATAGAATAGCATTCTATTATCTCCTGACTTTTGTAGAAATATTTTCATCTTAATTTATAGTACTTTGCATTTACATTTATAATTTCACTTAATTTGTACCATAGTCACTTGTTTATAAGGAGAGTTTCTCTTTGTGACTTCCTCAAAAATTGGAATTATATTTTAGCCTTTTTTATAAATTGTACTAATTTAGTAGAATTCATGGACCATAATACCTACTTAATGAAAGTTTGTTAATTGGATGAATACGTGGATGAATAAATTGATTAATAGAAGAAGGAGTGAATGAGTAAAATTTTCTTGAATAATCTCTGTTTGGGTCATAATCTCTGAGTCTGGAGTCTTCCCTGGTTTCTGAAATCAAAAATACATTCCCTCACCTTATTCTGTTAAGTGGAATAGTGCATCCCAAAGATATTATCCTCCACCTAATATGTTACTGACATACTCAAAGAGGTTAAAGTATTTTGGTAAGCAATGAAGATTTTTATATACATATATGTATATATATATGTATGTGTGTATATATATATTATATATAATTATAAATATATAAAATTTAGACAGTTTCCAAAAAAATTTGAAAGAGGATCTCAAAGTCCTTATCCATCAAATTTCTTAATTCCAGGTGCTTCTTGAACTTTCTCCTCATTGTAAAATAATTCATCTCTAAATGCTGTGTGTTTCCTCAAAATCTTTTTCACAAACCACCATTTTTCACATGACTGTATTACTTATGACTCTACTTTCCCATATTCATTGATCATTAATCACTTTTTGGCAATATATGAATTTAAATGAATAAGATATTCTGTAACCATAAGTACAAAGAAGGGATATTTGAAAGTATATGAGTTAGAATTGGGCTCATTTGTAAAAAAATCAACAAGTATTACCAACATTATGAATAGCCATTCTCTATCTGGTGCAACAGGAATTGAAAACCAGCAGCATGCATCAACAAGGCAAGAGGGCAAGCTCATGTTGGTGTTCCTTTGGAAAGAGAAAGGACTGTAATAGGCAAACATTAAATGAGGTGCCAAAGGCCTGGTAACCTCCTCCAAAGGGCAGTGAGTCCTAAATATTTCGATGAATTCTGTTAGACAGTTTCCTCCCTCTAGACAGTAGAGGGATACTATTTCAATACTTCTCTCTTAATTCACACAGCGGTCAATGCTGCCTGAGGGCAAATAGGTTAGTGTCTCCATAGTTTCAAATGTAAGAGGGAAAGAAATTTAAGGAGTAATTGTCACTAATTATATTGGTCTTATAAGTATATATTTCATTGTTTTTAAAATTGGCATTACTTATTTCTCATCTGTTAAGTGTATCTGGATTAATAATTTTATAAGACATCTATTTCGCTATGAAATATTTTACTCCAGTTACCTTTTATATGTGGTGTGAATGTATTTGTTTTCTCATATATATATATATAAAACATGTTTATAGTGTATATATTTACTTCAAAGCATATATAGCAAGATATACAATAGATGATGTATTCCTAAATATTCTAAATTAATTAGTTCCTCAGGCAGAGCATTTTAATTTGGAATATGTTTTATATTAATCTGTTGATATAAAAATCTGTTAATTTTTCAGACTGTTGTGATAATCATTTTTTAGAAGCATCTTATAACATAACATTAAATTCTTATAGAAAAATATAACTATGTACCTAAAAGTGGGTTCCTTTTAGTTAAACTTTCGCTTTTCTGTATTTACAAATCATCTTTAAAGGAGAATAAAAAGAAAATCTTTCATGTTCTAGAATTATTTAAATTTTGGCCTGAATACCTTCCCTGAAATCTAGATTTTGTTTACATCTAAAAATGAAATTAGTAAAAGAACTGAGCTTTGGTAGACTCATTCTCCCACAACTAAGCTCAGGTGTCACACTTGAATGACATTATTTATGAGGCATGATGGGATATTTGTGTTTTGTTGATGCCAGCAAAACGGGGTTTTATCTGAAGGATATATAACAGATCTTAATACAAAAGATTAATGGCAAAATCTGAAGTCCTTTTATAGTGAACTTGGGCTTGATTCAAGCCATGAGGGACAATTTAAGGGATTTATCTAGCTGAAGGGTATGGCAGCAAGAGATTCTAAGCAAAGATGACACTCATTTGGCAAACTTCTGTTTTTCATACTGCTTTGGCATGTACTTTTGTAGGTGGTTAGGATATTGTAGATAATTGTCCATTATCTCTGTAATGAGAGCCGTCAACAACTATTCAGACATCTTGGGCTTCAATCATGTGAACTGCATGTCTTTCTTAAATTACTAATTTTTATTGTCAATATTAATTTATATTTATTGTCACCCATTCTGTCACTCTTTATTCCTTCTGATGTCTCCAGGTTTACATCTTGGATTATTTCAATACTTTTCTGGTAAATTCCTCTTTAATAATCTTTTCTGTGCAGGTCTACTGGTGATATTCTCTCAGTTTTTCTTGATTATTTTATTGTTCTTGAAAATATCTTTATTTCATCTTCAGTTGTTTTTTTGAGGGGGTAAATAGAATATTTTTTTCTTCTGATAAATTCTTTTTTCTTTCTTGAGAAAACATTGAGTTTTATTGAGATATAATTGACATACAGCACTGTATAAGTTTAAGGTATACAGCATAATGATTTGACTTTATATCGTGAAATGATTACCACAATAAGTTTGCCATCCATCATCTCATATAGATACAAAATTAAAGAAATGGAAAATTTTTTTCCTTGTGTTGAGACCTCTTAGGATTTACTCTCTTAATATCTTTCATATAACATACAGCTGTGGTAATATATTAACCCTGTTGTGCATTACACCCCTCATATTTATCTTATAAATGAAAGCTTGTACCTTTTGACTGTCTTCATCCAATTCCTCCACCTCCCCATCCCCTGCCTCTGGTAACCACAAATCTGATCTCTTTTTCTATCAATTTGTTTGTTTGCTTGTTTTTGAAGTATAATTGATACAACACTGTGTCAGTTCTTGGTACACAACATAGTGATTTGATATTTCCATACATTTTGAAATGCTCACCATGATAAGTCTAGTTACCAACTGTCACCATACAAAGATATTACATAATTATTGACAACACACTGTATATTTCACACCTGTGACTCATTTATTTTGTAACTCAAAGTTTGTAGCTCTTAACCTCCTTCACCTATATTTCTCCACTGTCTGCCCCCTCTGTGCTGGCAGCCACCTGTTTCTTCTCTGTATCTATGACTCTGTTTCTGTTTAGTTATGTTTGTTCATTTGTTTATTTATTTATTTTTTTTGCGGTACGCGGGCCTCTCACTGTTGGGGCCCCTCCCGTTGCGGAGCACAGGCTCCGATTGCGCAGGCTCAGCAGCCATGGCTCACGGGCCCAGCCGCTCTGCGGCATGTGGATCTTCCCGGACCGGGGCACGAACCTGTGTCCCCTGCATCGGCAGGCGGACTCTCAACCACTGCGCCACCAGGGAAGCCCTGTTTTATATTTTAGATTCCACATATAAGTGAAGTCAAACAGTATTTCTTTTTCTCTGTCTGACTTATTTCACTTAATATAATACCCTCGAGGTATGTATACACACACACACACACACACACACACACACACATCTTCTTTATCCATTCATCTGTTACTGGACACTGAGGTTGCTTCCATATCCTGACTATTGTAAATAATACTGCAACGTACATAGGGGTGCATATATCTTTTCAAATTAGTGTTTTCATTTCATTTGGGTAAATACCCAGAAGTCGAATTGCTGGATTATATGGTAGTTCTAGTTTTAAATTTTTGAGGACTCTCCATGGTGTTTTCCATAGTGGCTGACACCAATTTACATTCCCACTGATAGTGCACGATAGCTCCTTTTCTACACATCTTCACCAGTACTTATTATGTTATTTTTTTGAGAATAGCCATTCTGAAATGTGTGAGCTGATATCTCATGGCTTTGATTTGCATTTCCCTGATGATTAGTGATTTTTTAAAAAAATTTTTTGATGTGGACCATTTTTTAAAGTCTTTATTGAATTTGTTATAATCTTGCTTCTGTTTTATGTTTTGGCCCTTTGACCACGAGGAATGTGGGGTCCCAGCTCCCTGATCAGGGGTCAAACCCTTACCCCCCCCTCATTGGAAGGCAGAGTGTTAACCACTGGACCACCAGGGAAGTCCCACATGAAGTCCCTTTTCATGTGTCTGTTGTCCATCTGTGTGTCTTCTTTTGAAAAATGTCTATTCAGGTCCTCTGCTCATTTTTAAATCAGGTTGGTTTTTTTTTTTTTATTGAGTTTTATGTATATTTTGACTATTCACCCCTTATTGAATATATCATTTGCAAATATCTTCTCCCATTCAGAGGGGGCTTTTTCTTTTTTGTTGATAGTTTCCTTTGCTCTGCAAAAGCTTTTAAGTTTGATGCTCTTACAGATGTAGTATGTTTTATTGACTTCCCAGACTGACCCAGTAAAACAAGTGTAGTTTTAAGCATGGTAAGTTTAGGCCAGTTATAAAATATAACATTTTTGCTTCTTGTTGTATTACCCTTATAATGGCATTTCACTGCTTTGCTTGAAAATATGAGAATAAGGAGTATGGGTTCTGTTTTATTTCTATGCTTCTGGCATAGTTTTCAAACCCTCATAAAATAATCAGTGAAATTGTCTCCATGAACAATTATGAAAAAAGCTATTCAAGCTAAATGCCTCTAAGTGAAGCTTCAAGAATGATGTTAATTTGTGGTAAGATACATTTCTGAAGAGAATTATTATAAAGGAAGAAAAAAAGGCATATGAGAATTCTAGAAACCCTAAAGATCTAGAAGAGCACACTTTCAACAACTTCTTTCTCCTTTTTCTTCCTCCTTAAAAATTTTGAATGGAAAATACATAAGGAGTCTCATTTTCACTTATTGTGTTTGAGATGGGCATTCTCAGATGAAGCCTGACTCTTTTAAACTGCAGGCTCTCCTTTAACCATCCCAGCACAGATGAAGCCTGCCACTTTTCCTCTAATTCCAGTACATGGAGAATCTAAGTTTTCAGTTCAGTACTTCAAAATTTCTATTTCCTGGTACAACATTTTAATTTTTCCAGGACTAGTAACACTATTGGTGGGGTTTAAAGAGATTTTTTTTTCCCTACAAGTAGTATATTGCTAGTAGCAACCATTTTCTTCTTGAGAAATCACATTATCTTTGATCCACGAATGGTTTTAAAATCTTTAATTTTGAAACTACAGTCCTGTATAGCCAATGACCTATCTTCATTTGGAAGGTCCACAGATGACGGGTCTAAATTTGAACTCCTTATTTTCTCCCAAACTCTGCTCTTTTCATACTGAATGAATATTTTAAAACTGGATATACTCCTCTCAGCCTCACCTACTAGTCCTCTCTGCTCTCTACCTCCAACAAAGATCTTACCTTCTCTCCATGCTGACCTACTTGCATTGCCTTCTACAGGACATACAGCTTCATACCTCACCACTCTACTCCTTTTGCCTGAAATACAAGTCACCTTCTGGGCCCCTTTATGTCTCCTAATCATCATTTTGGATACCTAACTCTCTTAGAAAATGATAATAACTTAAGAAACTCTCAGTCCAGGAGGAGAGACAGGTAGATAAAAGAATATTTTAATACAGAGAAAGATGATAGAAATTCTGCTACAGTAATCTGTTTATATGTCTCTTTACCCTTGGAATTGTGAACTTTCTGAGGTCATGGACTGTGTCTAATTAATATTTGTATCTTTAGCATTTAGCCTAATAATAAATATCATTGTGCCTTTATTGCTGTATAGATACTCAGGAAGTGTTTACTGGATGAATATAGTTCTCATGACCTACAAATACAAAAATTTTACTTATACAAGTATTGTTAATGTTTCTTTCCTTCTCAGATAAGCTCTAGTCAACAGCTCACTGGCAAGATTTAGATTTATATGAGATCATAAATTCTGAAACAGAATATCATGTGCTTTCCAAACTTAACATAATATATTTCACAAATTCCACCACAGACTGTGCTTTTGAAATGCAAAAGCATACTATTAAACTAAGAGAAAGATGAGTCCTTGAAAGGAATTTTTGTCTGAGAGAGTAATTTCCTCCCCACACAAAGCAACTTTCTTCCCTCAGCAGACCCTATGTAGGGTTCTATTTTGCTGTTTGTTCAAAAAATCATAAGACCTGGTTTGTAGTTCTGGCTTCTCTATTTGCTAGCTATATAATGTATGAAATTTGCTTCTGAGGGTTATTTTTCTTATTTACAAATATGGATGATAATACCTGCCATGATTATCTCACATAGATATGGTGAGGCTCAAATGAACCAAGGTACATGAAAGTATTTTGAAATATATAAGTTGCTGTGAAGGTGTGAAGTATTATGATTAGGCAAAATGTATTAGTTTCATTATGAAGATCAGAAGGGATGAAATTAAATATCTTACTGTAAAATAGATAACATTTCTAATTTATTTGATAAAGCTTTATCAATACCTATAAATACTTATCAATACTACTATTACAATAATATTAGTTGATTTATTGAATATTTACAATGTGCTGGGACTCATGTGGATTACCTTATTTAATTCTAATCACAGATCCATATAGTAGAAATGATTATAACCATCCTCTTACAGATAAGGAAGCTGAAGATTACAGATACTAAGTGATAAAGTTATTCTATACTGTTGTCAAATTGTAGCATCCAAACTAATTTTACTGTGATTTTTAAAGTAGTCATTGTAAAGAAGAAAAGAGCTCCAAAATACAGGAGTATGTTCCTGCTAGTCAGTGAGTTATTTACTTTTCCCATACTTTTCCAAGTATTATTCTAAGCTGAATAGTACGTAAGATTACTCTGAACGTGTTTACATGTTATCTGATTTTAAAAAAGTATTCAGACTACTTAAGAATAGCACATAGCGGGCTTCCAAGGTGGCGCAGTGGTTGAGAGTCCGCCTGCCAATGCAGGGGACGCAGGTTCGTGCCCTGGTCTGGGAAGATCCCACATGCCGCGGAGCGGCTAGGCCCGTGAGCCATGGCCGCTGGGCCTGCGCATCCGGAGCCTATGCTCCGCAACAGGGGAGGCCACAACAGTGAGAGGCACGCGTACTGCAAAAAAAAAAAAAGAAAAAAAGAATAGCACATAGCATTATACTAGGAGAGAAAAAAAAAAACTTTTAGAAGGAATCTGTAAGAGATGTTATACTTTTCCTCTAAGCATTCATCTTCCCCTGAGGCTTTTCTTTCTATATATGTTTCCTAAATCAGGATGTACTGTCAGTTGCCTACCATGTTATTCAAACTAGAACCATTGAGATTATTCTATAATCTTTCTCTCTCTCATCCCTACTTCCTGTCGTTGTTGCGTGCAATCAATTATCATATCCTATTTCTTCCTTGCACCTATTTCTTGATTCAGTTTTCATCTCTCCATCTCCTTTCCACCCCAATAGGCCAAACTGGAATGGTCTTTTGCCTATAATACAGCAAACATCTCTGAACTGGTCCCATTGAATCTATGTTTTATTCCTTTTAATTAATTCTCTAACAGTTAGATTAATCTTTTATGCTGGAAATTAGATCATGCTAGCTACATCTTTGCTTAAAATAGTTTGTGGATTCCAACTGTTCTTCAAATAAAGTTAAAAAGGCTTGACATAGACTTTGAATCTCTCTGTTATCTGGTTTACCTTATCTCATATCATACTATTCTTCTCTTATTTTATAGCTTCTAGTCATACTAGCCTTATTGTTTCACTTTAGCCAGTGCCCATGCTTCTTACAGTGTTGGGAACCTGTGCATGAAAAGTCTTCTGGTTGGAATGCTCTGTCACTCCCACCCTGTCATTTGGAGAACACCTGCTTGTTCTTCAGGCTGCACATTACTTGTCACTTTGTAAAAGGGGCATTCCTTGATTTCCCCTACATTAGGTCAGATCCCACTGTTAATTGCTCTCACAGCATACTGTGTTTTTCTTTTTTATTAGCCTGTATCACAGTCATTTTCAGTTATTGGAGAAATTATCTGTGTAACTCAAATAAAATACAGACATTTTGGTTTGCTTATATCCTGTCCTCATAGCTGAGTGTAAAAAAATAATTGATTCCCTTCAAAAGATGAAATGGCCAAAGATCATAAATAACTATGCTCTAAAATTTCCCCCATCAACCTGTTTAATATCTGTTTGAAGGCAGGATTTCTATTTTGTTCATTGCTGTGTTGTGTAACTATAGCACAGTGCCTGGCACAGAGTGGGTGCACAATGAGATTTGGTAATTGAGTACATAAAGTTTCTTTATGAATCATCTAGAACTCTAGAATTCTACCCCAGAAGATAGAATAAAATATAATACAGGCCACCCTACTTAGATGAATGGAAACTCTTATAAATATCTTCTAGGATCAAGGGTTCTCCTAGATATGCTAGCTAAATTTTTACATTTAAAATTTTCTGTTATCCTTGATAACTAATATATTTGTTGATTTTTATCATTTAATTCTAGAGAATTATTAATTCTGTAATTATTAATATTAATAATAAATAATAATATTAATTATGTAATTCTTATTTTTACAAATGAAGAAGATAAGTGTGGCAGAGACTTCTAACCACCCTCCATATCCTTCCTCTCCTTACGTAAAAATAAGATTCTAACTTGCCCACGGCTAGACAACATTTCTTTGACTCTCTTGCATTGAGGGGTGGCTGTGTAGATAATTCTCCTTAGTGTCTTGTAAGAGAGGCAGTGTGTACCACTGTGACCTGGAGCTTTTCAGAGAATGGGTGTGCCTCCTGCACATGCTTTTTCTCTTCCTCTAATTGACCCTGGATATGATAAGGCAGCCTCCACCACCCTGATAGCAATATTCAAGGGGATAGGGGAAACACAAGTTGCATCCCTGATAGGAATGTTCATGTAAGCAGGAAACAAACTTCCAATATGTCTGAGCTATTGCAATTCTGGATCCAGTAATTTTTTTAACATCTTTATTGGAGTATAATTGCTTTATAATGGTGTGTTAGTTTCTGCTGTATAACAAAGTGAATCAGCTATACATAAACATATATTCCCATATCTCCTCCCTCTTGCATCTCCTTCCCAACCTCCCTATCCCACCCCTCTAGGTGGTCACAAAGTACTGAGCTGATCTCCCTGTGCTACATGGCTGCTTCCCACTAGCTATCTATTTTACATTTGGTAGTGTATATATGTCCATGCTACTTTCTCATTTCGTCCCAGCTTACCCTTACCCCTTCCTGTGTCCTCAAGTCCATTCTCTACGTCTGCGTCTGGATCCAGTAATTTTCAACAGTTTACTGGATAATCGAGGTGGACTTAGAAGCTTGAGTTACTCCCTAAGGCCACCAGGTGGCAACCAAACTCAAGGCTGCTTGGCTCAAAGACCATCCATCTTCTCCAAGGACCTCTCTTCACAGACACAATTTGGAAATGTCTCTTTAATTTGTGTACTTATTTAACCTTGGTCATCTATCCTAGTTCTTATTTTTTTCTCCATTGTACTTTTTGTGCGTTAGCATGTTTCAATTATTCATTCAGTCATTCCTTCAATTAACTTTTAATGAATGCCTACACTTTTGGAGTAGACGCAAAGACTAGTGAAATAAAGTTACTACTCACAAGGAACTCATTGCCTGTTGGTGGCCAGGAGGAGAGGTAGGTATTGTTAAATGAGAATACGATTTAAAAAGTGGTGCCTATAGTAGAATGTGAATACAAGGTTTAAATGCTGCAAGGAGGAAGTGCCTGTCATGTTTCTAATAATATTAGCTGATGATTAATTAGCTAGTATCCTGTTTAATTTATTTCCTGCTTTACAACTCAGTAATGTCAGAGCACTTCTAACATCTCTATTTGGACTATAGCAAGCTTAAGCTTGAAAGAGGAGGTCTCAAATGTGATTCTAGCCCTTCATCTCCTTGTAACAGCCCTTATACATTGAGCTCTACAATCTGCTAATGAGATCTAAATTGTGTCATTAGGCTGGTAGTTTGGTTTCATTATCACCAATTCTTTCAGTATGGCACCGTTAATCTTTCCAATTAGCCAAGGAAAATCACTGCCAACCAATCAGATAACTGGACTGATGAAAATGGTTACTCAAAAATAGTTACTCAAAATACGATAATTTGTTCAAAAAAGAAACAAAAAAGACATTAGGAAGGAATAACAATTCCAAGGGGCATGCATGGACATGGACATCGTTTTAAAAATAGGTCTGAATGTTGGGTTGGTTTGTCTTTGAAAATTCACAAAATAAAATATTTTCAGATGTTGGTAAGCTATCTTACTCTTTGAACACTTTCATCTTCTCTCTGATTAAGAAGGTATTCTGTACCATAGACTGTTACCTCCCCGCACACATGTATTTCACATGCTCATAATACACTTTCATTTTATAATGTTGTCTGCATCATCAAAGGAATATTAGTCCAGGCAAACCAAGTTTCAAACATGTTAGTTTTCTTTTATTGACGTAATATTTAAAATTGAAACAAAGTTTTATTTCCTTAAAAAAAATAGAAGCAAGAGCTTCTTATCAATTGCCTGTGGTGCAATTCCCAGTTTCCCAGTTGTTCTTCACAGGAGAACATATCAATTTTGAATCAACAGAAATCTTTATAGGTTTCTAAATTTAACTCCAGATTAAATTTAACTCCAGATAAAAAATATGGGCATGGCCTTTCATGCATCAGGTTGCAATCATGTTGTAGAACCTTCTAAGGACAATGGCTCGTGGAAGAGCTCTTACTTATTTCATGGTTCTAACCTCCCTAAGACCAACAGTTAATCATGTAAGTGACTGAAGTACAGTTCTTAAACTATGTTAGATAACCACTTTCTCTTGCTATGAAAAGAAATACCTTGTATTGCTTCAGCATTTACATATGGCAGGAGACTATTGAATAGTGAAAAGAATTTATTACTTTAGCATTAGTTTTTCACTTTACTGGATATTTTATAAATACAAAATAGTTTTAGATCTTGATTCCTTTGTACATGGAATTTGAGAGAAACACACTTTCCTACTTAATGCCCTCTGTTTCTTTTGTTTGTTTGTTTATATATGTAAGGAGAAAATGATGACAAATTCTATCACCTATCCTCTGTCATCTCTTTTCTGCTTTATTTGGTTTACTTAATTCCTTAAATCTTAACGTTCCACTACTATTTCTTAAGATACTTGTTCCATAACTCTCATTTATTACATGTTCTATTGAAGTTACAAGATATTACAATAATAGTAGTACACTAAATCTCATATGCCTATATAGTGTTAAAATTATTTTCTCTAGAAAGAGATATTTTAAAGTAAGTTCTTTAATACTACCTTAAACTCATCTGGAACTAACTTCTGGAGAGTCAAAAGTTATTGTTTTGGAGCAGAACAAACCAAAGGGCATGGATTACTTACCTTGTATTATTTAAATACAGTCCCTTTGGTCTTACCTATCTGTTTATGCAAAGAATCTATCTGTCCAATATGTCTATGCAGAGAGTTAGAGAGGATTGAGAGAAAAGAGGATTTAATGGTATCGAGTGTCAATTTCAATGAGAAGTCTGAAGTCAGACCAAGAGATCTGGTGGGAGTTCCTTCCAAGAGATATATTTAGTTGGGATTTGAACATGTTTTAAAAGCTGTGATGAATAATTCTCCCAGGGAAAATGCATCTAATAAATAAAATTACTAATTGAACTGTAATGCTGACCTTTAAAATAATACACATGATTAAGTGCATATCATCAGAGTGGCCTTCCTGTCTAGATGTTAAGGCTTTTAAGTGTTTTATTCATCTCTGCTTATTGACTTTGGTTAATATATTCTGTGGATTTATGCTTGATGTATTCAGGAAAGTAGAAAAGAATTAACCGCTCCTTAGTTTACTGTCAAGAATGATGAAATAACAGAGATCCACAAGCCTTTCATGGACTGCTGGTCTCACAGTGTTTTAACTATTGGGGATCTCTTCAGCAGTACCTCCAGTACAGCATCTTTGAGAATGAGTCATATTTCTATTTTCTGAAAGGGACGCATGATGTCTTATAAATTTTACCCAAGAGGAACAAAATGCAACAAAATAGGATTTGATTGGCAGGTACCAGCTAAGTACTTGGGAGTTGAAATACAAGTGACTGAACTCTAAGAAGTGAATGATTGGTAAGATGCTACAGTTGTGGAAAACCAGTGGGTGCAGGAAAGGAGAAGGAGCGTCTCTTTACTTCTCTGTGGAAAATGGATTGACTGATGATGTTTGTAAGGATGTACTGTATACCAGGGATATACCTTTGCCAAATAGAATTCTCCCAACAACCTATGAAATAGCAACTATTATTTTTCAAATTTGAACTGTAGAATCCTTGGCTTGCTTGGTGAAGTTAAATAACTTCCCCAAAGTCACAATGCTGGAAATCAAATACAGGTCTGAGAAGCTCCAAATTGATGCTCAGCTCAAGACTTTTTGGAAAACAAGGCAATACATTTTAATGAGTGAAAAAGAATAGGGATTGTCACTTAATGTATTGGGTGGGCCAAAAAGTGCCTTCGGTTTTTTAAGTAAAAATAAAAGACACATTTTTCATTTTCACCGGGAACTTTACTGAACAATGTATTCACCCTTCTGTTCCACTACTTTCTGCCATTTTTCAGGCAACTTCATAATACCATCTTCCCAAAACTTTTTATCTTCTTGAGGAAGAAACTGTTTGTTCCAGGTGCCTTTTACAGTCTTCCAGGGAATTGAAATTTTTTCCATTAAGAGAATTTTGTAAAGACCGAAATAAATGGAAATCTGAAGGCACAGTGTCTGGTGAATACAGTGGATGAATCAGAACTTCCCAGCCCAGCTGTAACAGTTTTTGCCTGGTCATCAAAGAAACATGCAGTCTTACGTTATCCTGATGGAAGATTATGTATTTTCTGTTGACTAATTCTGTACAATTTTCGTCAAGTGCCGCTTTCAGTTGGTCTAATTGGGAGCAGTACTTGTTGGAATTAGTTGTTTGGTTTTCTAGAAGGAGCTCATACTAGAGGACTCCCTTCCAATCCCACCATATACACAACATCACCTTCTTTGGATGAAGACCGACCTTTGGTGTGGTTGGTGGTGGTTCATTTCACTTGCCCCACCATCTCTTCCATTCCACATTATTGTACAGTATCCACTTTTCATCTCCTGTCACTATTTGTTTTAGAAATGGACTGTTTTCATTACATTTCAGTAGAGAATCACATGAGGAAATATGGTCAAGAAGGGTTTTTTTTGCTTAATTTATGTGGAACCCAAATATCAAAGCGATTCGCATGACCAAGCTGGTGCAAATGATTTTCAGCACTTGATTGGGATGTTTTGAGTATGTCAGCTATCTCCCGCGTGGTATAACATTGATTGTTCTCAATTATTGTTTCAATTTGATCTCTATCAACTTCAACTGGTCTACTGGACCATGGAGCATTGTCCAGCGAGAAATCTCCAGCATGAAACTTTGCAAGCCACTTTTGACATGTTGTGTCAGTCATAGCACCTTCCCCATATATTGTACAAGTCTTTTTGTGCATTTCAGTTGCGTTTTTGCCTTTCTTGAAATAATAAAGCAGAATATGCTGAAAATATTGCTTTTTGTCTTCCATCTTCAGTGTTAAAATGGCTACACAAAAATTCACCAATTTTGGGGCATCTCTGGTGGCGCAGTGGTTGAGAGTCCGCCTGCCAATGCAGGGGACGCGGGTTCGTGCCCCAGTCCGGGAAGATCCCACATGCTGTGGAGCGGCTGGGTCCGTGAGCCATGGCCGCTGAGCCTGCGCGTCCGGAGCCTGTGCTCTGCAACGGGAGAGGCCCGCGTACCGCAAAAAAAAAAAAAAAAAAAATTCACCAATTTTGATAAGTCTTTTTTAAATGCACGCTGATATGACAGCTGTCACATACAATCTAACAAAATTGTGGAAAGTGTCTGTAAGATGGCTACCAGAGCCATCTTATGAAAAAAAGCGAACAAACCTTTTGGCCCACCCAATACAAAAGGGATGGAGATCAAAGTGAAGACAACAAAGAACAACTTCCACAAGGGTAGCATGAAGCAGGAAGCTTTTGCCACTTGAGATGCTTTCAGTCTCAGATTGAGGATTATTCTGTAAAGAACCAAAGACGTACATTGTACATTTCAGCTATGCACCATTTTAAAACTGCAAATAATTTGGATAGCTACTTTTATTTTCTACTTAATGTTCTAAGAAGAGATACACTTAAAGTCAATTGTCAAGTCAGATAGGAATCAGCCTCTAATTGTTTTATATCTATTGCCTAGCTAACATTCTTTAAGTCATTTCCTACTCATTGCATAACTTAGCCTTGCCCCTTTTGATATACTTAAATTAGGATTCACTACAGAGCTTATACAACTACCACCTTCAGCTATTAAGAAGTCATTCAAGTGAGAATGGGGAGATTTTGATGCTGAATCATTTCTCATTTTGTAAAGCCTATCAGAATGACCCATAAAGCAAATGGTGACATATTTCAAGTGAGTTGTACAATAAAATTATTTGAATACAGTGACGGTTTGGTATTTCAATTCAAACTATGCCCACACAAGTCCTGAGAACTGGTCTGGGTGTGACAATAGCATTTCACATGGTACTTTCTGTTGGTTTGAATATCAGAATGATTTGCCACAAACTTGTCATTTGTTTGCTCTTTGGGGGGGGAGGAAATTTCTCCCTCTAGTCCTCTTGAGTTCTTGTGACGGCCTCATAAGAAAATTGACACAATACAAGTTAACTGGAGGAAAAAAATTTAATTCTTGTGCACAGAGATCTCATAGAAACAGGACCTAAGAAATGGCCAGAGCAGGCAGGTTTTATACTTTTATAGACAAAGAAACTAATTCAAGAGGAATTGACAAGACAAACTTAGGTTTGAGTGCTTAATTAGTAAGGAATTTAACCAGAATTTGGGCTTGGGTAGTAAATTAGTAGCAAAGTAACAAGGTTTGTTTATATAGGCTTATCAGTCCTGAATTCCCTGTCTCTGGTGATAAGGGTGTCCCACCTTTGGATGCAGGCATTGCACTCTTCACATGGGAGATTTGTTTCCTGCTCTCGGGGACAGAGAGGAGGGTCAAAGTGTTCCTCTTGCTTTGACCATTTCTTAAGTAGCTTTAACTCAAAATAATAAATATGCCATTGAGGCATATTTTGAGGCAGCCAGCCTTGGATCCCAACAGGTCTGTTACTTATTGTTTAAGTGTAGAACAAATAATTGTGAACAGTGCCTCAGCCATAACTTATTAAATTGAGCCATAACTCAATTTACTCATATTTGGAGACACTATTAGCATAAGAAATAGAGGAGAAAATAAAAATTTGTCTAGTTTCATTTAGATCAGGAAATAGCAAACCTTTTCTTGTAAAGGGCCAGTTAGTAAATACTTTCAACTTTCCCAAGGTTGGCCTTTGTCACAACCACTGGACTATGCCATTGGGGGATGGCAGCCATAGACAAAATATATAGGAATGGTTATAGCTATGTTTCAATAAAACTTTATTTACAGAAACAGGTGGTAGAAGCATTTTGCCTCTGAACTATAATTTGTCAGTCCTTAACACAGAACAGCATGCTACCTATGGAAAAGATATGGTTAAGAATCTAAAAAAAAATGATACAAATGAATATATGAAATAGATCCACAGACATAGAAAACAAATTTAGGTTTACCAAAGGGGAAAGGGGAAAGGATAATTAGGATTTGGGATTAATATATACACACTACTATATATAAAATAGGTAACCAACAAAGACCTACTGTATAGCACAGGAAGCTCTACTCATTATTTTGTAATAACCTGTAAGGGAAAAGAATCTGGAGAAAAGATATATATGTATGTATATCTGAATCACTTTGCTGTACACCTGAAACTAACACGACAGTGTAAATCAACTATACTTCAATAAAAAAAAAAGAAAAAGAAATTGGAATTTTAGAAACATAAGAAATTTTAGAGGTTTTCTGTCATTCCTTCATTCATTTTAAGGCCTGCAAAGAAGGAATGACTTGCCTAGAGCACACAGGTACTCAGTCATAGAAAAAGGAGAATTCTGGTCTCTTAAGTCACTGTTCATGCACCATGCATGCCTTGGTTGCCTTGGCAGCCACAGAGGAAAATGACATACCTGAGAGTGTGGAGGTACACCCTTTGGTAGCCTGGTAGTGCATTTTTCTGTATGTCAGTATATGCAAAGATATACTAATTCAAAGGAGATACTTGGCAGGCCTTAGGGAGCCTCATTTTTTGTGGTCTGCATAGAGCTGCCTGCTCATTTATTCAGTTCCCTGAGCTGGGTCTCCTCTGTGATAGTCTCTTCATTTTTGCAAAAGATCACACAGCAGACATGCTCAGACTCACCCCTTTCATTCAAGTATGTAGCCACACGGCTCACTCAGGCTTTGTGGTCTGTGGTGCAGAGGCAGATATTTGAGCGCCTTTCAAGCTGAAACTTTTCATGTTTGGTGATAGACTGGAGTTGAGCTATTTTTAACTTGCAGTGAGTTCTGGAGATTAAAGCAGACAGTTGACTTTGGAACTAGACTTATTTTAGAGTAGGAGACTAAAAGTGGGAGCAACTTTCTTGCAATCTGTTTTTGCAAAGAAAATGCCTTGAAAATACTAAAAGCAAACTCAATATTTTGGACATGTGAATATGAAAATAAATAAATCAGTATAACATGGAAGTAGAAATTCTTAAGGAAAGAACAGTGAGCATGGCTCTGATAAGCATGGTGCTGATTAACAGTTATTGAGGACTTACTATATGGCAGATATAGTTCTAAGTGCTTTCATATGTATTAAATCATTTATATTGTGTTCTGTACAAAACCCCTCAAAGCTCTCTATTATGTGCAAAACAAGTCCAAAATTCTTAACGTGTAGATCAGTATTCCCCCACATATATTTTTAGTACTTTTATTATTCTCCTGCATATGCCATATGCCCTAGACATTTGGTTTACTTGCTATTTTTAAAAAGCTTTTTATTATCTCCTCTGGGCTAGACACTGCATAGGTGCTGCAAATACAAAAAACAGGAACTATTTTTTACTTTTTAAGAGCTTATTGTCTAGCTGGGGAAATGTCTCTCAGCTATTTCTAGACCTTGTAAACTCAATTGGAAGGAATGGATGATGCTAAGGCCTATATTGAACTCTCACGTAGTTAACTAGTATTGACCTGAAACGAATATATTGCCAGATATTTTTTTCCAGCAAAGATGGGTTTATTTGGGATCAGCAGAGGATTGCAATTTGGGGTCTGCAACTGTGGCAAGCCAACTATGCCAATCCCTATGGGGCAAGGGAAGGGGAATGCTTTTATGGAGAGGAAAGGGAAGTTGGGAGGGCTACAGTAAACAAAGAGTCCATGGCTTTTCATTAGCTGAGTCCTTGCCAAGAAAGAAGAGGCATCTTTCTTCTTCCTCTTGGGCTCTGCTACTATTCCAGGGCATGAGAACTGCCCCTTTCTGCTCTCCTAACTCTACTCTATTTAATTGAGATTTCTCTTTATTAATTTTTTACATTTTTCCCTTTTGATCACGATCTTTCTCTGAAAACATTGCTGATCAAGAGTCAGGTTTTCTAATTCATCGGCCTTTTTCCTTCAATGTCAGGAAAAGCCTTTCCTGGATGGATTGCCTCACATTGGAGGGAAAGTGCATAGACTGGAAACCTATTAAGGTCACACTTGAGTAACAAAGACGGGTAGGAGGGAGAACTCTCAGGCACTTTTTATCTGAAGTCCATATGTTATCAAGATCATAAACATTGGAGGTAATCTGAAGTGTTATGTCATTATCAAAAGTTTGGCAACAAACTTTTTAACAGGCCTAGTTTGGGTATCTTGGGAAAGCAATATCATCAGAGGTTGTTTGCTTCAATTCTGGGAGATCTTTACTTTCAGGTCACCAGATGATGTGCCGGTCCAGTCAGGATTTGGTACTTTCTTTAGGTGTGTCATGTGAATCCAAGAGTCTGTTCCTTGGAATTTGGCTACACAGGGTTGGTTAGCAGTACTTGATAGGGGCCTTTCCAGTGAGATTGAACAGTCCTTCCAGAGCTATCTTTTCCGGTTGTCAGCATCTCCAGGTTGCAGGGTGTGATGCTTAAGGTCTTCGTCTTTTGAGGGCATACTGTGAAAAGATTCCTCTACCAAAACATGATTATTTTTAATAGAAGCAATTAGGCCTTTGCAACATTGAAGTATTTTCCCTTTTATTAGTAGTGGGTCAAAAGAAACAAGAGCCAAGTGCATTGGGCGTCCAGTGACTATCTTCAGGAGTGAGAGTTTATTAGTTCCAAAAGGGTGGATCTGAGATTTAGAAGGATGAGTGACAATACTTTTGGCCCAGGTATTTGGACGTCCTCTACAAATTTTGCCAATTCAGTCTTAATAACGCATTAGTGTGTTTGACTAAACCACAGGATTGAGTGTGGTAGGCACAGTGAAACTGGCCAAGCACCACAAACTTGTCAAAGCACATGGCTAGTAAAATGGATTCTTTGATCACTATGAAGTTTGAGAGGAGTTCCCCAGGTAGGGATACTCTTTTCCAAAAGACTTTAGCCACAGAAGAGGCAGTAGCCTATCTGTAAGGGAAGGCTTCAGTCCAGTGTGAAAACAGACCATGACTAAAACATATTTACATCCATTACGTGGAAGAAGCTGTATGAAATTCATCTGCCAGACCTTGAATGGTCCATTAAGCAGTTTAAAATGTCCAAGAGCAGTACAAACAGGCTTCCCTGGTTTGTACCTTGGACAAGTGGGACAAGTGAGATAGGTGCTTTTTGCGGCCTTATTAATGTTTTCCCACCAATATTGATTCATGAAGGCTCTCATTTTGTTGAGTAGACCAGTGGTTTAATGCATGTTCAGTGGTGAAGAGTGGGAATTTTAGAGTCTTTGGTAAAACTGGCTTGATTTGATCCAAACCAGAGCTTTCTCTTTTTATCAAACCAACAATTATTGAATTTCTAATCCTGTTTTTCTTTTTCTGAGGCCAGTTGTGGATCCTCTTTATCCAGTTTTCCTCAATTATAATTTGGGGAAGTATCCCTTTGAACCATGAAATAGGTTTGACTGTTTTTCGTCCCTTTAAGAATAGCATTCCTTGCAGAAGTATCAGCAAGGTGATTTCCCTTAGCTTCCAAAGAGTCAAGTTTAGAATGCACCAATCTTAATTATAGCTAGAGTTGCAGGTAAAAGTATTGCATTTAATAATTCCTGAACATAGGGGCCATTTTAAATTTTATTTCCACTGGAAGTAAGGAAGCCATATTGTTTCCACAACATTCCAAAATCATGAGCTACTCCAAAAGTATATCTGCTATCATTATAAATATTGGCAGTTTTGTCCTTGGCTAAGGTACAAGCCCCGGTAAGAGTGAATAATCCAGCCTGCTGGGCTGAAGTAGCCATAGGTAATGCTACTGCCTCAACAACACCAGAAGGAGCTGTAATAGCATACTTAGCACGATACTTACCATTGTCACGTTTTAAATAAAAACCATCAGTGAACCATGAGAAATCAATATTACCCAATGGAATTTTCTATAGATCATTGAGAGGAGTCAGGAGGTGGTGGTGCATCAGTGTTAAGCAGTCATGAAGGACTTTCATCGGTTGGAGGGAAGAAGAGTAGCCAGGTTAAGGTTATTACAGTGCAAAAGAATTATGTGAGGAGCACTTAACAAAAGGATTCCATAGGAGGTGAGGTGGATGGCTGAGAAATGTTGAGTGTGATGAGAATTCCAGAGAGCTTCTACTGCGTGAGGTATAAAAATGGTTAAAGGCATTCCCACAATGATTTTCTCCATGGCCTTAACCGAAAGGGCAGTGGTCATAGTGGCTCTAAGGTGAGTTCACGTCATCGGCTAGAGTTCAGGTGCTGGCTATAATAACCTATGGGTCGGTGGTGGTCTCCATGTTTTTGGGTGAGTACCCCAAGTCCATTCTCTTCCTTTTTATATATGTAAAGGAAAAAGAAAATCTGACAGTTGGGATGCCCAAGGGCAGTGGGTTCATCAAGCTCTTCTTTAAGACCTTGAAGGCTATGTTGTCCGGTTCTGCCCATAAAATTGGATTAGGGTTGGTATTGTTGAGTAAAACATAGAGGTTTGGCAATAAGAGAGAATTTTACAAGCCAAGTTCAGCAGAGAAAAACCTTTCAGTTGGCACTTACTTTTGGGTTTTGGGAAACTTAGAACACCATGAAGTCTGTCTGAATCTAAGTGTAGCCCTTGTTCTGATATCAGATGCCCTAAATTTTCAACTTGGGTTTTGCCAAACTGCAATTTTTCTTTGGATACCTTATGTCCTTTTAAGGCTAAAAGCTTTAGCAAGTGGATGCTATCTTCCTGTTAGGAGGTTTGAGAGGGAGAACAAAGAAGCAAATCATCCACATATTGCAACAGAGTAGAACCCCTAGGGAACTTTATGTCATCCAGATCAGCTTTCATGATTTGCAAGAAATAAGGACTCTCAGTTTAACTCTGACGCATTACTGTCTAGGTAAATGGTTTTACTTCTCAAATGAAGGCAAAAAGGTATTGGCTAGCTTCCTCAACTGGAACACTAAAGAATGCAGTGCATAAATCAATTCTAGTAAAGAATTTGCTTCCAGTGAGAATGAATGTTAGTAGCATATGAGGGTTAGAAATAATGGTGTTGAGGGATAACAATGTTGTTTATTGCCCAGAGGTCCTAGACAAACCTCTACCCTTGGTCCTAAGGTTTCTCACTGGTAAAATGGGAGTGTCGCAGGGGCTCATACAAGGGATAATGAAGCCTTGCTTCTTGTCATCTTCAATTATGGACTTTATGCCTTGAAGGCCTTCTTTACTTATAAGGTACTTATTGATTAATTCTGGGAGGAGGTTTTGAGGGGTTTATTTGAATTTTGATAGGAGGTGCACTGTGAATTTTGCTAACATCAGTTGGAGATTTTGCCCATAAGAAAAGTGGTAGCTGATTCAGTAGGGCAAATGATCAGTGTTTCCAGAATCAGTGTTGCCAGAAAATAACCTGGTGGTTTCCCAAGCCTGATCTTGGGCTGGTCTACTGGTTGTAATTCTAGAGACCTTTTAGGACTTTCCCAATTAGTGGTTTTCATCCAGTGTCGGGTCTGGCCTTGACTGACAAGCGTATGAACTAGTTGGTATAAGTCAGAGAAACGAGGTTGTTAAGTTTGAATGACTGTATTAAATTTGTCAACAAATCTGTGAGGATCTTTGGTTACTTTAGGATAATCTTTGTCTATGGCTTGTAGTTCAATTTTAGTCCAGGGAGTATAAAAAATTGAGAGCTGAGCCTCTGGAACCTCAGAAGGCTTAATTTTAAAGGGACTGTTATTGACAAGTTCAGAGGAAAAGGAGAAGTTTGGCGACAGACTTAGTATGGGGGATTTGAGAGAACAGTGGAGGTGTAGGTGGCATAGAAAGGAAGGAAAAAGATGGTGTCAGAAGTAGAGTCTGGCCTTGAGGAGCCCGGGAAGAGACAAAATGGTGCCAGAGGTGGAGTCTGAGACAAAGAAGCCAAAGAAGAAGAACCTGAGGCTTCAGGAGCCACTTTATCTTTCTTTGATCACTTGTTTGACTTAGTTAAAATCTTATTTTTCAGAGAGGCAATTTTAGACTCTTGATAATCTTGGGGAACCTCAAAATACCAATCGAAGTAAGCATTCCATTCAGTTCTGGAAATTTTTGAGCTATTGCAGTCCAGTTCATTTTTAAGGAAATTAAATTTGGAGACTTCAGAAGTAACCCATAATGGCCATTGATATTCTTAATTGCCTTTGATCAGTTCAGTCCATTTAGTTAGAAATGTGCATAGGAAGGACTATGTTATTTCAACATAAAATTTTCTGGAGTAAGTAAGGGGGACATCCTCATAATACTTAGATAACTAGGTTTCCATTTCCTAGTTTTTCCTCTAGAGCAAAGAACAATTTTCAAACAGCTTACAGCACTAAAGGCTTAATTCAAGCAGCTTGTAAGCCAATCCCAGCAAGTCTTAAGGAGGCAGCTTGGTCCAGGAGGAGCCAGAACAAAGGCTTTTTTTGTGTTTTTTTTAAGCCATTCTCCAGAAGATAGCACTTCCAGAGGAATAGGCTAAAGACTGAAAAACCCAGTACTGTTTCAGAGGAGCAGCCTCTGTTCCCAAAGGAATGGGTGAAAGACTTAGCCAGCTTCAGAAGAGGCAGCCCCTGTTCTGAAGGAAATAGACTGAAGGCTAGCCAGTTTCAATGAAACAGTCTGATCTAAAAATCAAACCGAAGTGTCAAAAGAGTACTTGCATAAATATATCCTGCATAAAGCCTGGAGAGCTTCAAATGGAAAGAGGGTGCGAGCTTGGATTCAGAGAAAGTTGTGCCTTCAAACTCCAGGGTCAATAAGAAAAGCAGTGAGGGACAATGGGCTCAATTGTGGGTTTTGCACCTGTTTTCTCACTAACCCCTGAGCCACTGGGAGTCTTCTTTAGTCCCTGTACAGGCCACCAAAATATTGACCTGAAACAAATAGACTGCCAGATATTTCTTCAGGAAAGGTGAATTTATTCAGGATCAGCAGAGAATTGCAATTTGGGGTCTTCAACCATGGTGAGTTTCAGGCAAGTCCCTGCACAGCAAGGGGAGGAGAATTCTTTTATAGAGGGAAAAGGAAGCTGGGAGGGCTACAGTAAACAAAGAGTCCTTTGGCTTTTCTTTGGCTGAGTTCTTGCCAGGAGAGAAGAAGAGTCTTTCGTCTTATTGTTGAGCTCTGCTGTTGTCACAAGGTGTGAGAGCTCCCTTTCTGGTCTCCCAACTCGATTTAATTAGGTTTCTGTTTATTATTTTTTTAGAATAATAATTATAAAATAATTGTTAATCAATTACTATGTTTTTATCACTTATGAGTTAATCATCAACTATATTTATTCCACATTTTCATTCCCCCGTTCAAATATTAGATCCCATTTATGACTTGAACATTTTAAAAAGTACTGTTGAATAGAAGAATACATGTTAGAAAGATATAAGCTTTTTTAAGCTTATTCACATTTAGGGAAAGGGAAAAAGAAGTACATATGGAGAAGCCATTCTAAATGTAGGAGGAAACTAGGATTGAGTATTTGCATAAAAGAAAGGAGAACTATCAGAATAAAAATGTAGTAAAAAAATAGAATATTGCAAAGTATCAAGAAGAATGAGGAATGAGAAAAGGACCTTTTTGTCTTTTCTCTGCAGATTAGTAGATTGGTAGTAATCAAAGCCAAATTTCTAGTGACTACCGAGGAAATGAGTGATCAGGGTCTAGGAAGTAGTCATTTAAACAGCTTGCACTGAATGGAATTAGCTCAATATTAGCTTTAGGAGCAATAGAGGGTTTCAGTGTCCAGACTTTCAGCGTCTCCATCAGTTTATGTTATCCACAGGAAGATTAGTAGGCTCTGTTTATATTAGATATTCTTTCTACATGAAACATTTGTATTTTAAAATGTTCTTGCCTTGATATTGTGAAGACACTATGGTCAATAGATCGAGTATATTTTGAAGAAAATAAACCCTACTGGACCTTTCAAAAGATTTTGAAATTTTGGTTAATGATCCAAAGCCAGCTATCTTTAGGAATATGCAAGAGCTTGAAGCAGTCTATAGAAAACATAGAAGAAATAATGGTATTACTTGAAAGATAAACCTGACTTCTTTTTCAAGAGTTAATATACCAATAAATTCTTTGGACTAAATTTCAGTTATGAACATAGTTTTTTTAAAAAAGAGTATTCTTGCTCCATTCTCAAAGAGCATCATAACTCTGACACTTTTCTTTTTCTTTTCTTTTTTTTTCTTTTTTCAACTTCCCAAACACAGAGAACATACAGGTTTCAAAGCATACCAGGTCTCTAATTGGAGTCTCTTTGTTCACCTTAAGCAGAGTATGACTTAGGAGCAGAGCTGGCAGATGGCTGAATATTCCTCTCTTCTTTATTCTCTCATTTTTGGTAGGAGTAAATTAAAATTTAGCTCATAGACAACAATGTTTTTGATAGCTGGGTTGTCTTTGTATTTCAGAATTTGGGGAGGGGAAGTTTAATTGACATGTTTGGCTATTAGTGAAGAAAAGTTGAATTTTGAGATGTCTAAACAGCTGATTAAAAAAGCAGGGAACATCGAACTATTTGCTTAGTTTCCAAAGATTCTTTGTGACTACATGGTAGGCATCATAAAAGTTTGCTTAGGGCTTCCCTGGTGGCGCAGTGGTTGAGAGTCCGCCTGCCGATGCAGGGGACATGGGTTTGTGCCCCAGTCTGGGAAGATCCCACATGCCGCGGAGTGGCTGGGCCTGTGAGCCATGGCCGCTGAGCCTGCGTGTCCGGAGCCTGTGCTCCGCAACGGGAGAGGCCACAACAGTGAGAGGCCTGCGTACCACAAAAAAAAAAAGTTTGCTTATTATTACGGCATGTAGTCTAACATGACAGTATCTAGCCTTTAAATTTTGAGGGAGTTATAACTTTTCTTCAGAAGTTTGGAAACGTATTATCAAAGTATTATTTTGGCAGGACTAGTGAATAGCTGATGTTTTTGCTTAACTTGAAGTTATTCACTTTCTCTTTGGTAACAGCACCTTGATTTTCTTAGGGGATCACATCTTCTTCATGATTACTGCATGTTGTTCATAAGGATCTGACTCTATCTCTGGGTTTATGGATGGACAAATAGACTATTGCATCTTCTGGCGCAAATGATTGGTTCAGGGTTAGTCATGTGACTTAACCACACCCAATAAAACTTTTCTGGAACTAGTAGGAAGAGAGCATTTTTCTCTCCACTAGTAGTTAGCAGTCAGGATGATGTAAGCTTGAACCTTCTGAGGGCTTCTGATATCTGAGAATAAAGTCTTTAAAAAACAAAGCAGATTTTATGCTAAGTGAAATAAATCATATGGAAAAAGAAAAATATCATGATTTACACATATGTGGAGTATAAAAAATCCCAATAAATAAACAAACAAAACAGAAACAAGCAGATAGATACAGTGAACAGATTGGTGGGTGACCAGAGGGGAATGGGGGTGGGGGTGGATAAAATGGGTAAAAGGGGTCAATTGTATGATGGCAGATGGAGACTAGAGTTTTGGTGGTGAGCATGCTGTAGTATATAAAGAAGTTGAATTACAATGTTGTACACCTGAATTTTATATAATGTTATAAACCAAAGTTACCTCAATTAGAAAAAAATCTGTCACCGCACAGTGTAAATTAGAAAAAAAATTAAAGAGCTGGGCTTCCCTGGTGGCACAGTGGATGAGAGTCTGCCTGCCGATGCAGGGGACACGGGTTCGTGCCCTGGTCCGGGAGGATCCCACATGCCGCGGAGCGGCTGGGCCTGTGAGCCATGGCCGCTGAGCCTGTGCGTCTGGAGCCTGTGCTCTGCAACGGGAGAGACCACAGCAGTGAGAGGCCCATGTACCGCAAAAAAAAAAAAAAAAAAAAAAAAAAAATTAAAGAGCTAATTTTGTGCTTAAAACAAAAGCAAAAGCAAAACAAAGCAGAGCCAAGAGATAAAGAGAGACCAAGTCCTGAAAACATCATTTGAATCCTGGAATCAGCCATATCTGATTTTACAACCATGGATTTTTTTTTATCACATGAGCCAGAAAATTCTCTTTTTAGCTAAAACAATTTGAGTTAGGTTTTAGATATGTGCAGCAGAGGGAGTTCAGACTGATACCAGGAAAGACCTTTCAGAAATACAAACAGCTACCCTTTTTTATCACCATTATTTAATTAAAAAAACATTTTCACAAAAGATAGGAAGAATTTATTGTCTTTTAAGACAATTCTTTAAGATAGAAATAATTTACTTTAATAAAATGATTGCTCTTAATGTTCTCATTTCTTCGCAAGCAAGTTAAAAACATATCACAGGGCACCGAGGAGCAGTGGGTCTAATAGAATAGTAATGGAACGGAGACTCAAGAGTCAAGGATGTAAGTCTCACTTCTACCAGTTAGTATTGGTGATTCTCAAGGAGTTACTTAAGTTCTCTGCATCGGTGCCCCCTCAGGTTTTAACTGGAGTAAATGATTTCTGCATAGGTACCCCATATGCTCTTTATGAGGAGAAAGGTAGGCTAGTTTACATAAAAATGTTCAAAAGTTTCAAGTCACCATAATGCATATTTATTTCTTACCTATGATTATGACTTGAGGACTAGATAAATTTTAATTTAATCTCTAGTGACTTCAGCAAATTAAGCTGTGCCTCTTCTTTCAAAGATTAAAACATTTGTAACAGTTACTACACTATATGCTTTCAAGTTTTGGCTAACATTTTGGGCACAATTTTATTTTGATATTATAAAGTGCACTTCTACTGAGTATGTTAGAGTTAAATGCAATAAAGTGATGTTTTTAAAGAATGTTTACATTGTGTGAAAAAATGAACATATGTTTTATGGGCTAATTATGTGATGTGTAGAAAAGTTTTTTTGTTGTTCATAGCTATGTTTTGAAGGATTGGTCCGTGAGCCATATCATAAACATTGTTATAATGAGATTTTTGTGCATGAATAAATCAAGCTATTTTCTATACTCAGCAGTTTTTTTAAAGAGACAGACTTGTTTTAAATGAATTTGATGACTAGAGTAAAACAGTTGACTTTAAATAATTTCAACAGACAAAACATCTGATATAGTGAAGTCCAGTGTTTCTTTACCAGGAGGCTATTCTCTTCGACTTTGTTACTTTCAGAGTTCTAGACATTAGACTGAGCTCCTGTGCATTCTGGGCCAAAGGAGAGAAATGTGGGTGTGTTTCTGTGGAAGAGAACCTGCTTCATAGTGGAGGACTTGCATCACATCCAGTGGCATTTGGCAGAAGTAAGAGGGAAAACAGGAAAGCAGATGAAGCAATTGCTGAGATTGCTCTTGATGTCCCCAAGCCTGCACAGTGTGTCTGTTTACATTGTCTGCTTATTGACTGCTTGCCATTCGGATGAGTGTTTCTCCTTCTCTGTTTGCCTTTGAAGTTCCCGGGACCAGAGGTAATGGACCGTTTTGCACAATATATAGGAGCGAAGTGAAAGCAGTTTCTCCTTCAGAAATCTACTGAAATATCACCTGCAGTGAGCATATGTTTGGCAACAACAAGGTCATATACTTGGCCATTTAAACAGTTTGATCAAAACCAAGGGCCCCAGTTTTTTAAGGGCTACAACTTCAATTATGACTTGGCCCAAATACTTCAGCACCTTTTTAATGCGGGCAACTGTCAATCAGGTGGACACTATTTCATTTTAATATTTTCCTGAATTGAGCTGATTTACTAATTCTACCGGTGCTGAATGTCTTCCATAGCTGTGTTTTGCTATATGGATTTAGCTGCTTCTAGGCTCCAGTGATAAATAGTGTGGTAGATAAAGCACGTGGACTCTGGAGCCATATTGTCTTGAGGTTCAAATCCCAGTTCTAACACTAATTAGCTATATGACTTCGGGAAACTTACCTAATCACTCGGTGCCTCAGTTTCCTTACATGTAAAATGGGGGCAAAGGTTGGTTGTGAAGATCAAATAAATATAAGTGACTGGTGTATTGTAAGGAGTCCATCAGTGTAAATTATTATTAAGATTTTCATTATTGATTATGATTAAACTTTGATACATCATTCAATCCTTTTTTGCTGATCCAGAAAAATTAATTATATCATTACATAATGATTCTGGAATGTTTATTGACTACATATGTTATGTCCATATCATTGTGATAAGTGCTGTTGAAGATAGCAGTGTGTCTTATGCAGTGTGTCTTATGCAGTGTCCTCTGTCTAGTGACTGGTAGAACTAATACTTGAATTTGGCAGGGCTTTTGACTGAATCCTATGCCCTCTGACTTACATGACCATATGTGGCATAAAGGTAAATGTGATAGAAGTGGGCAGGATTGACATAGCTCAGTAGTGTGCAAGGGCAGCCTGGCTGATTCAGCTGGGCTTGCTGGAGTCATGACCACACAGCAACTCCTCAGCTATGGGGTTATCTTTGAAAAGAATTTTTAAAAATTTCCACAGTGATAGTTTCTGGGGATATTCCCAAAGGGAACATGCTGTCTACTTTATTTACATTATGGGGCAACAAAGTGTCTATCTTACTTACAGAGATGGAAAGAGAAGCTTGCTTCAGTTTTCCTGGTGATGGACACAGCTTCCTAATATGGAAGGACATTCTGATTTTGTTTATATTTGTGATAGTCTAAGTTAATTTCCTTTTCTTTCTCTTAGAAAGCAAAATATTCAAATCTTTCCTGGGGGAAAATGGTGAGGAAAAGAGTGCCTGTTGTCTTAGAGTCTGGTCTAAATCTTTCGTGCAGACTAGCCTGTGAACTACAATTGCTGCTGCTTCCAGGTGGTTTTGCAGGCATAGGAGATCTAAATTTTACATATCTGAGAAGATAAATTAGGGCATTCTCCAGATGATGCTCCCCGAACTATAAATCTCCTTTGCAGTTTCAAATTCTATCTATATACCTTGGCATTAAAATTCATTCACTAAGGTAAGTTGGGCTAGAACAGGTGTAAGCAGTGATCACGGTTAGTATAAAGAGGACAGAGAAAAAGAGATAAAATGGAAACAACAGAAACAGAATGAGGAAGCTGGAGAGAGTTAGGGGACAATATGAAAATAAACACATGAGAATGATTTATATGAAGAATTTGGTTGAAGAAAGATGAGAACTCACGATTTTAAATCAGATCTCTTTATATGAATCGCAGTGAACAAAAATGTGTTCAAGTTAGATTTTAGCTAAGAAAGTAGATGCTGAGGTTTAGCATTATTTCCTGAAGTTATTATTAACACCAACAGTAAGCCTTCATTTATTGCATCAAGGCCAAAATCAAGGTATTGTACTTGAAGCAAAGATGGGACTAAAGCATTGAAATCAAGGCTTTACCATCAGCGAAAGTTATGAGCTCAGACCAGTGGTTCTCAGGTTTAAGCCTAAACTGAGTCATATGGGGGACTTCTAAAAACACAAATTACTAGGCTTCAACCCAGAATTTCTGATTCAGTAGGTCTAGAGAGAGGGCGCAAGAATTTACCTTTATGACAAGTGCCCATGTGATGCTGATTGATGGGAGGCCATACTTTGTGAACCAGGGGCTTAGCTCATCATTGGGACCTACATGAGCCTCCTTTTCCTCAGGCAGAGAATGTGACAGAAGACTGTCTAGCACTATAGTATTTATGTGTGCGAAGTCTTTTAAATGTATGTATTTTCTTAAAAAATTTCTTTCATCTACATGTAAGACTATTTCATTGATTTGGCCTACTTTATTGGGAATATAATCAGATTATTCTAGTACACCAAGACTGTCAGTGGTAAATTCCAGTGTCCTCTTGGACATTTTGTATTATCAATAATGGACATAAATTTTATTATTTTGTTTTTTTGAGGAGGCAGAATATTGGCTCTCACGTCTTTTAAGATGATCTGTCTATGGCTATCCTTTCCTCTAGCTTTCTGATAGCTTTTGACAGGAAAATACTCTTGCATTAGGTGAATTCTGAAAATAATACTTCCACAGATCATTGATAATCCATTTTTCAACTTCTCAGAATTCCAGATCACCAAAAGTTACTACCCCTCCAAATAGTGTTATGTTTTTTACTCGTACACAAATTTATAAGCCTAAACACTTTACAAATGACTTATGGAGACTCCTGATTTAGAGATTATATGGAGTTCTAAACGACAAAAATGTTATTAATTAAAAAGTAGTGGGAATTTGAATATATTATAATCTAATCCTCAATTCTCTATATAGATATATATATTCAAGAATAAACACTTTAGACATCTGGGGAAATCAAATTATTATTTGAAGTATTGGAGGAATATTCTACATGATTAAACACGTTTTGAGTCACACTATGTTTTAGGCACTATGCCAATTGCTGAGGAAACACATTTAAATGAAAGATTGATCCGAGTTTTTAAGAAGCTTAAAATAGATGAAGGAGACACAAATAACTAATTATGTATGATACAATGTGAAATCCTCAATGGGAGTATGTGCAAAATGCATGAGAACAGATAAATGGGTATAAAAATAGAGTATAAATGTGAAATCATTTCTAGAAAGAAATACCTCATAAGTTACCAAATAAGCATTTTAAATTATGTAGGCTATTCACATTCATGCAGACTATTAGCTTTGGTGGGGCTAAGCAGCAGAAATAAGAAACTGCCAGAAATTTCTAAGGGATTTTTGTTTTGCATATTATTGAGGCTTAAATAAGGATACTTATATTTTGAGTACCATGTCTTTCCATCTATCCTTCCCTCCTTCTGAGTGGGTCTAAATGGTTCAATATATTTGAAATATATGACCATTATAACTTACCATTATTCCTTAAATACATAAAGTGCTCACAATCTCTTAAACATAGATTTTTTGAATCTGGATTTAATAGTAAAAGTTGAAGCTGGAGGGCAAAGATGTTAAATTTAGTTCTTGAGACTATATAGTGTTGAATATTAGAGCTAAAACTAAATTTAAGATCTTTTGATTTATAATATGAATGGAATTTCTGCCATGTGATATTGCTTCCTTTTGAAGACTGAAATGGAGTTGTGTTTTGAACATACTCAAAGAGGAGTAGGCTTCAGATGAGGAGTTTCCTAGGCCTGGAGTAGCAGTTGTGTTGGTGAATGGATCTGGGTTGGAGAGTAAATTGTTTGAAAAGTGGAATTTGAATTAAAGTTTAGCAGTGAACCATGGAATTAGCTTCCTTTTAAGGAAATAAAGACTTTTAAAATTTTAAATATATTTTTGGAATGTTAAATTATGTCCTTTTGATGAGGGTTATCCCTGTTTGTGTGGTTTCCTGAACATAGCAATGGGTCTTTCCTTTTCATTGACTAAGATGGAAGTTACTTGTTATAGACTGAATTGTATCCCCTCAAAATTCATATGCTCAAGTCTTAACCTCCAATGTGACTGTACTTGGAAATGGGGTCTTAAAAGTTAAATGAGGTTATAAGGATAGGACCCTAATCTGATAAGACTGTTGTCTTTATTAGAAGAAGAAGAGGCACCAGAGATCTCTCTCCCTCTGTGTGTGCACAGAGAAAAGGCCAGGTGGGGACAAGCCAAGGAGAGAGGCATCACCAGAATCCAGCCCTCTGGCATCTTGATCTTGGACTTCTAGCCTCTAGAACTGAGAGAAAGTAAATTTCTGTTATTTAAGCTGTCTAGTTTGTGATATTCTATTATGGCAGCCTGGGCTGATTAATGTATTATTTAATAGTAAGAAATAACATATCTTAATTCTATCCATTTGACTTTATTGGTCTCTTTATCGGTCTCAACATCTATATATTATGTGACTAGATGAGATTTTTTCTAAATGGATTTTTCTAAAAACATTTTTGAAAAGGGCTCATAGGCTCCTTGGTTGAAAGGTTAGAAAGCAATTGTAAGAAACTGCCTTGTGAAAAAGATGGGATGATTCTCTATAATAATTAAACAAGATGATGGACTTTTTGCCCTTGAAAATATCTAAATATTTATTCCCTGGATAATAAGTGCTTCCTAGTGTATTTTAACTTTGTTTGCTCAATACACTTCTTAAATTCGTATACAGCACGTGCTGTGACTAATGCAAACAGAGCAGCTATCAAATCCATTTCATTAAGAGATTAGATGGAGGGCTTCCCTGGTGGCGCAGTGGTTGAGAGTCCGCCTGCCGATGCAGGGGACACGGGTTCGTGCCCCGGTCTGGGAGGATCCCACATGCCGCGGAGCGGCTGGGCCCGTGAGCCATGGCCGCTGAGCCTGCGCGTCCGGAGCCTGTCCTCCGCAACGGGAGAGGCCACAACAGTGAGAGGCCCGCGTAACGCATAAAAAAAAAAAAAAAAAAAAAAAAAAAAGAGATTAGATGGAGATGCTGTAGATTCCCCATGAAATTTTGATGTACAATTCATTCCTTAATTAAAAGCAAACAGCCTTGCTTTCTGGGATTAGGCCACCTAATTATGTATAAAAAGAGAGAGAATATGTTGATGAAGAGTATTTGAGAAAAAAGGGAAGAAAATACCACCAGAGTTTGCCCTAAATGAATGCCATCCCAGAAAGTGGAATACAAGAATTAAAATCAGAAGCATTTTTGAATAATCTATTCTTCAGATTCCCCAAACTCATGAAGAATAAAAGTGGCTAATGCTCCAGTGAAAGGCAGGAGTTGAGCTGATGAGACTTTGGGAAAAATTACAGATACTGAGAGATCGTTGATCCAGACTATAGAGAACAACTTGCCCAAATTTCAGGGTTTATTCTGACCTCCACTGCTAATGCACTGCGTAACCACAGGCAAGTGAGTTAATCTTTCTGTGACTTAATTTATGCCATTGTCAAATGGAAATAATAACACCTCTTCATGGGAATATTTGGAGGTTTAATTAAATTAGTGCTTTGAGCTTCTTAGATGAATGTTGCTATAGAGATGCAAAGTGCAATTATTGAAGTCATTTTTTTCTTTTCCTGTGTGAAACATGATGATTGAAACATTTATTTTAATTGGAAAATTGATTGGCTAAAGAAATGTTTCCTTATGGCATGTGATACATGTAACTATAGGTCAAACTTCTTTATAATGAGTTGGATCATAATCTAATACTTAAAAAAATTTTTTAAAATTTGTACAATTTTAAAGGTTATTTTCCATTTATAGTTATTACAAAATATTGTTTATATTTCTTGTGTTGTCCAGTACATCCTTGAGCCTATTTTACACCCATTGGTTTGTACCTCCCACTCTCCCATCCTATATTGCCCCTCCCTCCTTTCTCCATGGGTAACCACTAGTTTGTTCTCTATATCTGTGAGTCTGCTGCTTTTTTTGTTATATTCACTAATTTATTGTATTTTTTAGATTCCTTATATAAGTGATATCATACAGTATTTGTCTTTCTCTGACTTATTTCACTTAGCATAATACCCTCCAAGTACATTCATGTTGCTACAAATGGCAAAATTTCATTCTTTTTATGGTGGAGTAGTATTCCATTGTATATATATGCCACATCTTCCTTATTTATTCATCTGTTGGTGGACACTTAAAGTTGCTTCCATATCTTGGCAATTGTAAATAATGCTGCTATGAACATTGGGGTTCATGTATGTTTTTTTAATTAGTGTTTTTGGTTTTTTTGGATATATACCCAGGAGTGGAATTGATGAGCCATATGGTAATTCTATTTTTAGTTTTTTGAGAAAACTCCATACTGTTTTCCACAGTGGCTCCTCCATACTGTTCCCCATCAACAGTGTACAAGGGTTCTCTTTTCTCCACATCCTCCCTGACATTTGTTATTTATGTTCTCTTTGATGATAGCCATATTGACAAGTATGAGGTATCTCATTGTGGTTTTGATTTCCATTTCCCTTATGATTAGCAGTGTTGAGCATTTTTTCACGTGTCTGGTGGCCATCTGCATTTCCTCTTTGGAAAAATGTCTATTCGGTTCTTCTGACTTTTTTTTTTTTTA
Source organism: Phocoena sinus (assembly GCF_008692025.1). NCBI lineage: Eukaryota > Metazoa > Chordata > Mammalia > Artiodactyla > Phocoenidae > Phocoena > Phocoena sinus. The sequence goes on from NC_045763.1 coordinate 91,088,488, forward strand.
AGGATATTAATATTTTTTTAACATCTTTATTGGAGTATAATTGCTTTATAATGGTGTGTTAGTTTCTTCTGTATAACAAAATGAATCAGCTATACATATATCCCCATATCTCCTCCCTCTTGCATCTCCCTCCCGCCCTCCCTATCCCACCCCTCTAGGTGGACACAAAGCACCAAGCTGATCTCCCTGTGCTATGTGGCTGCCTCCCACTAGCTATCTATTTTACATTTGGTAGTGTATATATGTCCATGCCACTCTCTCACTTCGTCCCAGCTTACCCTTCCCCCTCCCCATGTCCTCAAGTCCATTCTCTACGTCTGTGTCTTTATTCCTGTCCTGCCCCAGGTTCTTCAGAACCTTTTTTTTTTTTTAGATTCCATATATATGTGTTAGCATACGGTATTTGTTTTTCTCTTTCTGACTTACTTCACTCTGTATGACAGTCTCTAGGTCCATCCGCCTCACTACAGATAACTCAGTTTTGTTTCTTTTTATGTTCTGCCCATTTTTTAATTGAGTTGTTTTTTTGATGCTGAGTTGTATGAGTTGTTTATATGTTGGATATTAACCCCTTATCGGTCCTGTCATTTGCAAATATCTTCTCCATTCAGTAGTTTGTCTTCTCATTTTGTCAGTGATTTCCTTTGCTGTGCAAAGCTTTTAAGTTTAATTAGGTCCCATTTATTTATTTTTGCTTTTATTTTCTTTAGGAGAGAGATCCAAAAAATTATTGCTGTGATTTGTGTCAAAGAGTGTATAATCTAATTCTAAATTTAATGACAAAAAATGTAATCTGTGGCAAAAGACTTAGTTATTTCAAGAATTATTCAATATGTAAAAATTCTAATACCTTGAGGTAATAGCAGTGGAATCTGGCTTGTAGTTTGGTCCAGAAATGTGATGACTCCCACACTACAATTTACAGGGTTGATTCAGTTCCCCAGTTCTTTTTCTGGTAAATTGATTACTTTTTGCTTTTTGGTTTCAAAAAAAAAAAGTGCTGTTTAAGTAAGGAAGATGCCAACCTTCTGAAGAGAGGAAGTTTCCATGTGAAAATTTGTGTATATACACTCTTGTCTGGGGTATGATCATGTGAGCAAGTGGCTCAGGGTAAGGTCACTGGCAGAGAGGAAGTCAAGGAATTGAGGGGCTTCAGTATTAGATCATCTACAGTAGTGTTAAAGAGAGTGACGGTAAAATGCAGAATTATGAACAATAAGAGTGAGACCTGAGGGTCTGTAGATGATTCTACAAAGAGTTGTAACACGTGGTGAAACCTGGTGACAAGAGGTTCAAAATTGAGTTGTGGCACCATTAGGATGAAGGGACAATAAGTAGCAATGAAGAGCAGAGAGCACCCAAACTGACCTTCACACACAGGTGTTTGAGGACTGCTGGGAGAGGAAATAGCCCTCTTTTGAGAGGGGAAGTCATGTCCTTCAGGGAGAACCAGGTTTCTATTAGACCAGGTTCTGTTATTGAGCAGAGGTTTTCAGCTCTGATTGTGTACTAGGATCTCCTGAGAAACTTCAGAAGCAATACTGTTGCTGAGCCCCATTTCAGACCAACTAACTCAGGATCTCTGAGGGTAGATCCCAAAGAACAGAATGAAAAATCAAACAAAAACCCAACAAACATCTCTCCAAGAAATTGAGCAAGGTTCAAAAACTAGTACCATAGCCATGTTTCAGTTTGATTAAGGTGAAGGGGACATTGAGAGTGAAGGTTAGAAAGGTAGGGGATTTTGCTATGACAGATTTTGAGTTCTAGAGGATGCTCTGAGTGGGAGTCAGAAGTCTGAAAGTGGATGTGCAATGCCATAGCAGATTGGAGTGACCTACAGTCCTAGGTTTCTTGGACAATAAAGATATCAGACTTGACCACAGGCTGTGATCGTTGGACCGTGGGGATTGGGGAGGCAGAGAGTTTTTGCCAGGGGCACACAGAGTTCTCTGCCTTCCCTTTCACTCTTCCGCATTAGACACAAGGAGGATAGGGGAGGGAAAAAGTTTATTCTTAGTAATCAAGACCCCCTTTTGACCCCTGCCAATGGGAGTAGTGATGAGTTAAACCACAATCCAGATTACATTTTTTTTTGTTTGCTTTATTTCTCACTTTTTTGGATAGATAATCAAAATGTCAACCTTGTTGAATATTTCTATTTTTTTTAAAACAGCATTGACTAAGATACTTTATAAAGAATTGTGAATTCTTGTTTCATGGTCATCTCTTATGCTTAGGGAAACTGTATCTCAGGTTGAATAGGTGTATCTTAGGAAACCTATATCTCACATAGATGAACACGTTAGGCAGTAAAAATCCTCCTTTTACCGAAGGAAGATTCAGTATTAGCTTGTAGTTTATAGATGGCATTCAGTAAAAGTGGAATTATATTGACACAGCCTTCCTGATGATGACATGAAAGGCAGGATCAGTTCTCTCTGCTAGGGATTAAAGCTCAGCATGATTCTGTACTCTAGCCATTTGAATATCTGTAAATTGCTGGTAAGATAAGACTTTACAACTCCTGTGTCTCTGAGGGTCTAGGTTATAGAAAAAAATCTACAGTGTCAACATGAACTGAAGACCCTATATGGTTTAAGAATTTGGTACATCAATAAAGTGAACATAGCATATATATGTAAAGGATAACTTTTTGGAACTTAACTTCTTTTTCCTTATTCTCTTTTTATACTATAGTACTTCTGTGGCATTTAGGGGAATCAGAACTTACACAGAACTGGAACATCAGCAAATTGTCCAGTACACCTAATTTAATCAAAATCAGTGCCTATGTCATATATAGCACTTCAAACTTTATGCCTTCTTTACTCAACTCTGTTCCCTTAGGCCATTGCATCACTCTCACAAGGCATTTATTTTATTTTTCTGGCTGAAGCAGTGGGTATAGGCAAAGCTCTACAGGATGTTTTGGGGAGACTCTAAAGGCAAGTTACTTATGACTGCAACAGATGTTGATGATTTTTAGGGAAATGCTGACTTTATATTGTGAATCTCTATCTCTCTTAGGGAAAAGTAAGGAATTTCCAATTGCTTGCTAGCTATAAGAAGGGCTAAACAGCCTTGCTATAAAAGTGGAACAATAAAATTCTGACAAAGAAAAATCTAATGAATATATCTCAGTCCTTATTAGAAAGCAAATTTCTCTTTCAGTAGTTTAGCACTCCATGAGTATGAATAAAGGAAGCGATAAGAAATCCAACCCCAAATTTCAAAATACTTGTCTTTGTTATTTGATTTTTAAAAAAAAGGCTGACCACAGAAGTGCAAACAGATACTATCAATCTTTCCTACCATTGTTGGTCTAGCATCATTATTAGTAGTAGTAGTGATAATAGCTATAGAAAGTCTTGTAATAAGCATATTGTTCCACTGTTACCTCTTGACCAGTAAAAAACTGAGGTATTTGGCTTGTGTTATTGTAGACTCAAGACTTGGAATTTCTCTTAATCAGCTACTTAATCATTTGTGTTTAAATAAACAAGTATTTAATTCTATTATGACTATAAATATAAAAAATTCAAAGCAGTTCAAAAGCTAATTAGGAAATAAGCAACTAAACTATATCAAACATTAAGATGCACAGTCTGGAGTTCTGACTGAGATAATTGTTGATTTTCAACTACTGATTGATTGATTCATTCATTCAACTGTTATTTCTTGGGATACTACTATATTCTTGGCACTAATTTAGACACTGCAGATAAAAACATGATTAAGGCAACCGTGGTCCCTACCATGATGGAGCTTACTTGTTTGGCATTCTATGAAAAGTAGAGAAAATAAGCAGATTCAGTGACATGAAATTGAATCTTGCAGCTGCGTTTGATCAAGAAGCATTTAACAAAGCGGTCCATGTCTGCCTCCTACTTTTATGAAATTCATGGCACACCTAGTTAAGTACTATGGACTGCAGCATTCATAAAAGCAGTCCCTAAGTCTGCCTTTAATTATCTTCAGTGTCCACAGTAATTAGTACCTAGCTTATTTAATAGGTACACCTGGAATTTCATAGATAGACCATAAATATTTCCCCTGACTGAGGGAATGGATTGTCTCAATTTAGAATCAGCTTGTGTATAACCTAAACTTATTGTTTTCTTACTGAGCTTTATTTTAGTTTCTCCCTTTATCTGATTTCTTTCCTTCCTTTTTTTATTACACATTCTGATCCTAACTGTCCTCCCTTGTTTTGGTGGAACTGAAATATTGGAGTTTCAAGAAGCTTTTGTTAGACATAATACGTTTCAAAATCAGCCTTACGAAAGCCCCAGGAAGGTTATGGGCCCCAAGGAGGAATTTCATTGTAGTCCAGAGCTGTTTATTCTTTAACAAAGAGTCCAGTTTCCTTTGGGGATTCATTAGAGGAGGTTCTATTTTTTTCTTTTTTTCTTTATTGTTATTTGACATTTGAAGTTAAGAGTTTTTTTGTTTTTTTTTTTTCCGGCTGTGCCGCATGGCATGTGGGATCTTAATTCCCCAACCCGGGATCGAACCTGTGCCCCCTACATTGGAAGCACAGAGTCTTAACCACTGGACCACCAGGGAAGTCCCTAGAGGAGGTTCTATTTCTTAGAACCACTAGAAATTGTATCATTCCTCCAGAGCAAAATAAACAATGTGAGTTGCAATGATATGTTGGTTCAAATATGGGGTTTATTTGAGGAGATTTTATAGCATCCTTAGTCAGCTTCTGACAAAGGTTGGTCTAACAGCTCACATATAGTTCAGAAAGTAAGTAATTAGACTGTAAGGTCAAGGACAAGGTTTTATGTCTGTTCGTTTTATAAATGTGACCTAGTCCTTCCCTGACAATCATTTCACCACATCACTGTATATTCCTGCAGAAACAAAAGCCACACATTTCCTTGCGAATTTGTCTGACTCCTGTTTTTCTTTACATTTTAATATTGATGCTCTGTATGGAATTATTTGGACTAAGTGAGCTTTACATTTGGCCAAGAGGCATTAGCAAAGATTCTGATAACAAGAGAGGAGTGAAAACATTCAGAATGTGGATATAAGCTTAGAGGAAAGAAGGCTTATATTATGCATGTAGACTTTATGTCTGGGCCAGAGGAAGTATATTGGGTAATAATGGAAAGCACATTTGTAAATGACAGGTGGATTTAGTCAGAGCAGCCTGAAATTGATTTAATGGGAAACAAAAAGCTATGATTTGCTAATGAACAGGGAGTGTCATAATACTTTATTGAGGTGAAACTGATGGAAGAATGCAGGTTAGATTTTGTGAGAAGAGATTGGAGACAGAGATATCTGCCAGCAACATTTGGCATTTTGTAGGTAGAAGATGGTAAGACCTTGTATTATTTACCTGTGACATTGGCGTGAGTCATTAAGATGGAAGAAAAATCCTTTGAAAGGAAAAACAACATATTTTTTGTATTTTAGTGAGAGTTTGGGCATAGGAAATCAGGGTGGTGGAAGAGTTAAATATGTCTAGAAGATATTAGTGATATTATTGAAGAAATACAGTGGTTTCGCTGGTCAAGTCAGCAACATAGAGAACTTACCGTTTGCCAGGGAATACTATGCTAATAAATGATCCCAGGAGACTCAAGAGTCCAGGATGGGAGGCAGACAAGTAAACAGATACTCACTTGTAGTAAAAGTGCTGTGATTGAGGCAGTTACCAGGTAATATGACAAAACAAAAAGGGAGCAAATAGCACAGCTGAGGGAATAGTTAGGAAAGCTTCCTAGAAGAAGCACAATCTAAGCTCATCTTTGAAACATGGGCAAGAATTAACCAGGTAAGAAAGATACTACAGATAGTGCTATAGTGAGAAGGAATAGCAGGGGGAAAATGGTGAGGAGTGAAATCGAAGTATTTATTTGTTGAGGATGATGGAGGGTTGTGTGTATTGTGTTAAGAAGATTAGACTTTATTCCCTAGGGACACTTGTGTCAGAAAGATGAGTTCATTTATGGAAATGCCACCTTTATATTGATGGAGCATTTGCATTATAGGTACCACCTATAATGAGGGATCCCTATGGAAACCTCAAGCTCTAAAGGGCAGCTTTTGAAAACTACTGAGAGCCCAGTGCTTTCATTTACAGAAACCAACAAACTTGCTCAAAGACATGCAGTTAGATCTAATTTTAGAACAAATATTCTGCCTTCTGGAAGAGTTTCTTGCACTGTAGGAAGAACTGATCTTCACTAATGTTACTTAGAAGGTGCATTTACTTAGAACCATTGACAGATTAATGAACATCAGATTTCTTGTTCATGCACCCTCTGAAAACACAGAATAAGGAAGAAGGGGTAACAGGTGAGAGGAGAATGATGACTCTTTCACTTTTTCCTGACCTGGTAGCACATGCCTCTTTGATAAAACCCTATTTGTTCTTCCAAGACATATATATCTAAGAGATGTCTTTACTTACAGGAGAAAAAAAGGCAAAATAAGGAACCAGAAACTGAGTGGGTGAAAATTTAAATGCTTTTTCCTTTTAAGAAAATGAGTTTTAAGGTGAGACTGCAAATGACCATGGTAGCTATAGAAATAAAATTTACTTTTGAAATAAAATTTATTTGAAGAGATCAGTTTAACCAAAGAGTAAATTAAGCTCCATTTTGTCTTTATGCTTCTTATATTTAAAATCTGACCTTAGTAAGAAATGGAAATTTATTTTCAATACAATAAATTTGGAAAAGTTAATTTCTTAGGATGTTCTCAGAATGGAACAATGTTTTTAATGTTTTTAGATATGGGAAGGTGGTCACCTTGTCATTCGGTCTTATACTTCTTTGGTTATTAATGTTTACTGTGAGATTATTCTGTATCAGACACTGTGCCAGGAAATATAAGGAATATAACTCATTGTCCCTATGCTTGAGGAGTCCACACTAACTTGGAAGAAACAAATAATTAAAATGTGATGTAATAATTTTGATACTATAAGATCAGTACTTTGAGAGAATGATGTTTTCTAAGCTTCAGAAATAAGGTGGTATTTTAAGTGAATTTTGAATGATAAATACAAATTTAGAGAGTAAGAGGTCAGTCTTAAATGTGAATTATGAGGAAAGGTATAAAGCCCACCATTTAATCTGACTTGAAAAGTGGGGAGCTTGCTTGATCAGGAAGTATTCTATAAAGCCATAGTTGATGGAAGTGGCCCTTGGCCAAAGCAAAAAGTAAAGCTGATTATATAGGAGAGGAATCAGAGGTCAGTAAACAGAAGAGGTGTTTGCAAAGAGGGCATCTGTTTTTCTGGGCATGGAGATGAAGATTAGAGGGTTGATTGAATGGAGCAGGAAACAATGAGAGAACCAAACAAATTGGAAGATAATGGTTGAGAACAAATATCTGGAATAGCATTGATTTAGATTTCAGATATGATTAGATTTATTTATTTATCATAGTAATCTGATAATAGAAGGGACAGGTGTGTTTAAAGAGCCAAAGGTATGGTAGAAAACAAGGTTGTGGATGGGATGGTATTTTTGTTAACTGGGGTAGGAAGGAAAAATAGATTGGGGGGCAGGTGAAGGAAAGATAAGGATTTTGGTTTGAAACATACTGAATGTGAGGTGCCTGTGAACTATCTTTGGAGAAATATAAACATGGAAACATAAATGTACCGTTTACTCATTTGTGAAATCAGAATGATATGTTTTGCCCTCCCTATTCCATAAGGATATTGTAAAGCCTTACATGAAAGAATAGAAATGAAATAGCCTTGAAAAATGGAAAACAATGAAATGGAAAGGGTTCTTTATATTTGTTTAGTGTACATTTTCTAAGGAAGAATGGCAAGAAAAAAAGCTAATAATAAATTAATTATACTTTTTAACCACTTTTCTGGGCCAGACTTTACCTGAAGGGCAAGAATGTCATTTGAGTATAAGAACTCATTACCTATACAAAGACATGTTCAAATTCTTTTTCAATGTGTACTACATCTTCCAAGAATAGTTTCTAATGGAGTTTAATAAAGACGTTGCAGATATTTATTTTTATTATTTTTGGTTCATAACAGAGTGGAAGTTAATGAATGTCTGCTTAAGTACTTTGGGGAACAAAAAGAAATCAAACAAAATATCACTGATGGAAGCAGCCTCAGTTATCTACTCAGTATGATTTTATCTGTATAAACATGACTAGGGTTATTTTTTTAAATAAAAATTATTTTTATTTTCTGTAGCTGTTGATTACATGCATATCAACCACAGTAGCTTCTAAACCAAGGCAAGTGTTACAGTCTTTTCTTTTGCTGTTTATGCATTGCTGCGGTAGCTAATTTCAGAAGAGGAGTTTGCAGTTAAATTTGATGGAGCACACTACATCTCCTCAATTCCAGTCAGATTCTAATGGTGCTGCTAAAAGGCCGCATTAGAACTATAAGAGAATGTTCTCCAGACTCCAATAGATGTAGGACAGGCCTCATAATAGAGACTCTTGGCCACTGAATGTGGCAAGAGTGTGCTCTAAAGCTGGATCACAAAAAAATAATTGGATTTGGTCCAAATAGAAAAAAAGTCCCATTAGAGGTTTTGTTTTGTTTTTAATAGGGAACAACTTAATCTTGCGTTCTTCTGAAGAAAAAAAATATGGGTAATACTAGGATGTTAATTTCTTTCTGAAACAAGCTAAATTCTTGAGTATTGCAAGACAGATGGCAGACATTCAGTGCTTGTCATAAAGATGCTTAATAAATTTGGGATTAAAATTTCATTGACATAGTGGTGATCTTTTGGGTCATGGCTTTCTTTGAGAATGTGATGAAAGCTGTAAGTCCCCTACATAAAAGAATGTACAAGCACACACTAAATTTAGCATATATTTTCAGGGAGTTCAGTCATCATCAGAAGTGTATCCTTGACCTCCCAAGTTAAAAAAACAAAAAATGAACAAAACAAAACAAAACAAACTTCTGAAAAGAGAAATATTAAGAAATATTTCATCCATGGATTTCTAGGAATGGAAAGGAAGAGGTAAAATTTTTTGTGTGGATCAGATGGTGACATTTCATTCCTTAACTGAATTTACCTTGACTATCCCACCTAAAGATCTCCTATCCCACCCTGCCCCTAGTAAACACCCAGTCACTCTTTATGAGATAGAATTATTCCCTTTATAGCAGTTAGTACAATCAAAACTTACTTTTCATTAATATTTTTGTTGCTGCTTGTTCTTGCTAGAATGTATGCCCATGAAGACCTTTAAAATGGCTAATGCTTCTTTTCATCAGCTCATTTTTTGCTCCATTTTCAAGACTTTTGTCATATAGTATTTACTTTCTGATAATGTCTGAATGATATGCAATATTTCCAAGTCTGAACTGTGGTAAGAATTATATTTTATGGCAATATTTTAATTATTTTTTAAAAAATGTGTGCAGTCTCTTCTGGGAAGACTATAGCTTTGGTAGGGATGTAACTTTGTACTGAACTGCATATGTGTGTATGGTTTACCAGCAGATTTCTTGCAGCTCTATTCCTGAGATCTCTTTCGTATTCACCATTTTGCTTCATATCTCTAACTATGAATAATGTTTTAAGATGGTTATAGTTATGAAAAGTACTGTGTACTCTTGACAAGGTACAACTTTATGTCCTTTTTCATATAATTTTCAAGTCATGTTTAATGTTAATTTATACTTGTAAAACTTATTTGGCAATCAATGAACTGAGCTTCAAAGAGGATACATCTTCTGCCAATTAGTTTGACGCTTTGGAGACAAGGCAGACTCCAAACATGATTAAAGTTGCTCTAACCCTGATGAAGAGGGATAAACTATATCACATAATATTAAGGTATGATTCAGAAAAATCAGCCTAGTAAAGTCAGTTCGGGGAGGATTTCTTTCTGACCGGTTAAATAGTAAACGCTTTTCTTTATTCAAGAGATTGCCATCAATTGAATTCATTATTTGATAGAAAAATAACTAAAAGAGTTTGGTGAAGTTGGTTTTTCTTCCATCAGCTAATGTTTTCACAGTGTTTTTTCTAGTTCGAGTTCAACAATTCAAAAGAACACATTTTATTAAGCTCAAGACCTTTTATGAAGAGTAACTGATTATGACAAACTATCAGCTAAGAGATTTACGCTGAGCTTACTTAATTTTAGAAACAGAAATCATTCCATGATCTTGATTTCAGTATGGATACAGCCTACTGAACTGAATGATATTTAGTGTCTCTGAGCCTTTCTAGAAATGACTGTTTCTAGCTATGAGCAGTCAGAGATTAAGGCTTTGTATCAGCCTATAGCATCTAAATTTTAATTAATGCTCCCTGCCTATTGTGCTAGGTAGACCACTTTTAGTAGCTTTTTTCATGGTCCACTAATCATGTGATGATGGAGAGGCAAAGTATGCTTTGTCTATAAATTCATATTCTTTTATATTGTCATAGGAACTCAAATTGTACGTTCAGTAAAGGATATAATCATACCTACCTTGTCAAGTCAGCAAGATGCCATTTTTTATTCTTTTTCAAAAATATCCATATTTCTAGAAGGCTTGGCTTTTAGAAACACTGTAGTGTCAATAATTTTTCATATTTGCTCTAACTCGAAGGGATACTTTGAATTTTGCTATCAGTTGCATTCAAATTTAGCATTTGAAGAAAGAAACAATTTGGTAATGCTGAGTGCTCAGATAGGGTTTTTAAAAAATCTTTTTAAGGAGAATAAAGCTAAGGGATTATTATATGTGTGTGTGTATATATATATATATAATATGTATAATTATACATATTATGGATTATAATATGTATAATTATATGTATATATAATTTACCTTAGTAGAAAAATAACTGGTTTCATTTGTTGATGAACATAAGTACAATTTTATATTTATATTTTTAAAATAATTCTGTTCGAAAAATTTGTAATTTTAATTTTGGTAGTAATTTTCAGATGTAAATGCCATTTTCTTGTTAGGACTAAGAATCAATTTTATGAAGAAAAGATGTCATCAGAGAATACTATAGATTATAATGATGAAATAACTCTATGAATATGATGATAGGAACCAGAGATTCTGAGTTCATGGTAAATCTTATCACAACCATATCACTATATGGAATGTGGCATATAGGCACTTGTCATTATTTTCTTTTTTAATCTCTACATATTGGTAATGCACTAACACACTGTCATTTTGTGAACTCATAGATGTAAGTGCAGGTGCAAGTAATAAATATTATGATTCAAGTGCCACAGATACAAATGTCACACAAACATAATCAGACCATGATCATATTATTATTATTATTTTTTTTTTTTTGCGGTACACGGGCCTCTCACTGTTGTGGCCTCTCCCGTTGTGGAGCACAGGCTCCGGACGCGCAGGCTCAGCGGCCATGGCTCACGGGCCCAGCCGCTCCACGACATGTGGGATCCTCCCGGACCAGAGCACGAACCCGTGTCTCCTACATCGGCAGGCGGACTCTCAACCACTGCGCCACCAGGGAAGCCCCATATTATTATTTAAATGACATGGAAGTTTGTTAATGATATGGTTAATTCAGAAAATTCCAGTTACACAGTTCACTTAGAATTAAAACTTTCTGAGCTTGGATTTCTTTATGGATTGGATTATGTGTATGATTTTTAAATAGTCATTATTTCCCTCATAAAATTTATTTTATTTGTTGGAGATTTTTAAAAAAAGCAGTGATTAGAGTAAGTTCTTATTTATTTCAGGCACACACTGATAATAATTTATTAAGAAAAATGCTTTTAAACTAAGTGTTTAATGCAAATTACATTTTTAAACCCATGTCAACCCCACTTCTAGTGACAATAATAAAATCTGTGCCTGCTCTAGCAGCACATACACTGTAACCTGGATGTGGTGATGAACCCTTACATAGAAAACAATAAAGTGCTTTACAAGCCGTACATCTCACAAAAAAGCTGTGATCATTGAGGTTTTGAATTTATGTGATATCATGTTACATTATTGTTTTAAAAAGTAATGAAGACCCAGATATCTGCTAGAGGCCATATACTAAAAACTCATTCATTTCTGAAATTGACTTTCTTTCTTCATACAAACTCTTGATGTACAAAGTATTGACTGATTATTTTTGTGGTGTGTGTACAATGACAAGTGAGTCCCATAAATTTTCTAACTTTCAGAAGCAGAGGAGAACATATATAAATGTTTAAAAGAGAAGACAGCATTGCAGAAGAACTCAGAATGGTCATTAAATCATGCTAATAACTTTTTGTAGGCAAAAAAAGAAATCTTTGTTAAATTTTAACAATTTTGAGATTGAGTTTTTCATACTACAGTTTTGACAGTGAGCTATTTGAGAATGATGTTTTACTTGTGACATTTGAAATGAATTACTCTTAAGTATTATTTCTTTATACAATGCCTTATCTGATTTATTATATTCTTACTTTACAAAGGAAATGATGATTTGCATATGTGTGAAACTAAACATTCACAAGAGCTTAAGTTATATATTATTTATTATAGAATATGCTTTTTAAATTGTAAAACCAACCCACACTAGTTTCCATAAAACTGCCTTAGGTAAGTATGTGGAAAGTACCTCCAAACTCAGTGATATGTTTTATATATATTGATTATATGTTTTTGGTGTTATTAACATAAAATATTATTAAAGCTTTATTTTTTGGTTACAGTATTTCTGCACACAATGAATTAGGGTAACAGGGGGTTGCTGTCCCATGTTGTTTTCTAAATTGGTTATTTATACAATAAACCACACAGACAACTCCCAAGTTTTCCCACAATTTTCTTTTGCACAATCTTGCCAGTAGCTCTCCAGAATTTATAAGTCTAGATGACATTACAGAAATTTTATTTTTAAGAGTTTTCACATGTGCTTCCTGTACTTTTAGAGTCCTGACACAAGAAATTACATTATTGCCAGTTGTGTGTAAAATTTAAGTTAAAACATTAATATATTTAATTATAAAGAACAGAATTTGAATGTGTAATAAATGAGTAGAGTCAACTCAAGTCAGTTGTGACTCAACTGCATCTTTGCAAGCAACTATATGGGTTGCTTTCAGTGGAGTGATCAGAATAACTCATCCTTACTGAATCAATTTTAGGATTCCATGTCAGTGGTCCAGTAAACTTGGGGTAAAATAAAGACTCTATTGTAAGGAATCTGGTTTGATTTTCTTTTTAGTTTATAATGCTTATGTAAAGGGGTAAGCTGAGAAGATACTTCCTTTTTGACCACTCTTGAAAAAGTGACCCATAATGATTACTGAGATTAAACTTCAGTGTATTTTATAAAAAAATATTACTTACTTTCACAGAAGTGAAGAGATACAGTTGCACAATGGTGGTTACAATGGTAGAAATACCTATTGCCAATAAAATGTTAGCAAGAGATTTAAAAATGACTGTACAGCACCGCATCAGAGAACTGTATAACAGCAAAATGATTAATAATATTTTCTCATATAAATAAGATCCTTAAATCGTTTTTAGAAATAAATGGCGGGGAAGTGCTTTTTTTTCCCCCTAATTCCTACCAAAATATTTTCTGATGTGGAGCAAAAGACAGTAAAAAAATGACAGAGTTAAAAAAAAAAAAGACATTTCATGCATTTAAGCCACCATTAATCTCTGACTCTAATATAAGGCAGATCATTAATCTTTTGTAAAACTATGACTTTAGCCACTTAAACTCATTTTAGTGCTTTTCATGACAAGGACATGATAGGCCTTGTAAATTTAGGAGTTAAGATGTGTTTCCAACAGGTTAGTTTATACAGGCTCAGATGTTTTTTGAAACACCAACTTTATAACAAAAAATGCTTTGGAGAAATGATGAAAGTTATTATAAAGAAAAACCAGAAGGGGTCCTATAGAGTTTATCACAGATGACACTGTTAGATCAATGAACACAAATTACATTTGCTTATGTGTCATCCTCAGTCTTAATGATGTGGAAAAGGGTGACATTGAATAGGACCTGGTGACCATTGTTCCAGGCATAAAGAGCTCTATCTCTTGCATTGTAGTCAAGCATGGATATGTGAAAGTATTGGTTATGAAAGGGAATGTCCGTGTACTCATATGTGGAGGTTTTGGTGGAATAGGAATAATACACCTTGGCTCCAGTTAAGTGGGAGTTGGTGACATACAGTGTCCCACAGATCATGAAGGATTCCCCCGCACTTCTCTTGGGATAGCCAGTGCTCCAGCTCTTCATTACCTCCAAGGTATCTTTGTTAAGTTGGCTGATGACAATATTGCCTGCATTCTGGTTAGTTGCATACACAGCCCACAGCCCGATTTCATCAGCCATTAGGTCGATGTCAGAGAACCCACCCCATGTGTAAGGGTAAACGTTGTGAAAACCAGCATACTCCAGGCTTCTTTGGGCAAGCACTCTCCCCATATCAAAGCTGTATTTGATGATGATGTTACTCTGATACTTGTTAAAATAGAGTGAGCCATTGTAGACAACATGGTTAGTTCCTGCCCATTTGAACGGGAGGTTGTATGTCCTTGATTCGGCCCCGCTGACAAAGTCTGCAATTGATTTGTACTCACGGACAATTTTATTGTTAGTATAACTGTCCATGTACCAAACCTGGGAAGAAGGAAAAAATGGAGTAATTAAATTCTGTACTTTTTTGAGAATTCCAAAATAAAGACAGTGAGAATCAGCACATATTAATATTGTCATTCTCAGGCTCTGGAAGATTCTCTTACCACTTACCTGTTGCAGTTTGATAGTACTGCAGGCTTTTGCAAAAATAGTGACATGGTCTGTGTGGAAAGGAAACAACTAAATGTACTGCCTTGAAGTTGATTTGCTTTTTGTCCTTTCTTTTTTGTTGTTTTAAAAATTTTTTAACCATTCAGTGCATATCACTGAGTGAATCAAACATATTTCAATGCAAATAACATCACTTTTTTCATTTACCTGATCAATTTGATTAGTAATAACTGCAAAAAATATCACGTTCAGAAAATTTATTTATTCCATCCCTTGCTCTGAAAAATATATGGCTTAATTTTGAGCATTCAACTTATTTTTCCTTTATGGATAACAAAGAACCTTCTAGTAATACTTGTTCATTGGATCAGCTGATAGGTACAACCACCTTTTAATGAAATAATTTTACTAACTTAGCTACTAAACTTGCTTGGATGTAACCCTTGAAAATCCTAATGTGTACTGAGTTCTGTAATAGAACATAAATGGAGCTATGGTAAGTCTCTAGTATACTGATTTTCATAATACAGGCATTGCCAAATACCCTCTACGCTGTTTTCTTTAAAATTACCCCTAGATTCTAGGTATATTTTAGCTTGTTCAGTGAATTGGGTAGCTCTTGAGCTTTTTTACTTATTTAGTTTTTTTTTCACACCAAGGAGCAAATTCTAGAAGGAATGTACAGAAAAATTTGTATACTTGTAACTAGCCCTTTTCAAGCATAAAACAGTAATAACCAATAAAAAATTAGACTCACTATACTGATGAATTATAGGATAGAACATTTTACTAAAATAAGTTTGCCATGTATCTGTAGATATGTTAATATTATCAAACTGAAAATATTTGCAAACAGTGTAACACTTTTCAAGTTGAAACTAATATCCCTGAAAAATAATGGATGGTCTAGTAGGCATAAAGCTTAAATAAAACATAATTCTAAGCAAAGGCATTTGAGGAAGCAACATACTCTGTTATTTTTTTCAGATGCTAGGGGATCTGTCATCCAAGCGCCAAATCGGGTTCCAGATGTCTTGACTGTAACTGGGCCTGTGATTTTCATCAATTTGCCACATGCTGGAATTAGAGTAACATGAACATGTTGGGTGAACATGGCAATAATTCCAACACACATACTTACACCAAGAGCAAAGAAAGGAATCCTAAAACAAAGCAAATAGAATTAATACCACATTCTGAATAAATGATCATTCATGTGGGATGCTATGCATTTAACTATAATTTGAACCATGAGTAGTTGCTTTTTCAGTGCTCTAAATCTAAAGTGTGGAATTTTAAAATGGGAAATTATTTATACAATCTGGAAAGAGATAAATGAGGAACGTCATTATCATTATACCAGTCCAGCTGCTGCTTCTAAGTAAAGAAGTCAGCAAAATTAAATTTTCCATGATGCTGTTTACCTGATCATCAGCTTCCCCTCACCTGACCCTCTCTGCTCATGCTTTGAGACTTTGGACTACTTATGCAAGCCAGAAAGAACTCTTGTTAAGTCGATTTTCAGTTTGTATTGGTAAATGAGCAGCTCCTGTGAAAGTTATATTTATAGAATATAATTTAAAAAAATGTAATCACAATCTACCTGAAAGACGTAGAGTTTTGAAAGGTAAATGCCTTGTGCAAGCCTGATAGAGCAGCCCTAAAGATACAGGGAAAAACCCCCACAAAACTCAAGCCCTCATACCCTGTAGTCCCATGCAGTGAAAGATGTAGAGTATCAATTGATGTAATACACGATAAAAAACTAGTGACTTTCTTGAAAAATTATATTTTTTATCACTCTATCTATGAATAAAATCTTAGGAAAAGCTTGGACTTCATAAATGCCAAAGTCTAAACCAAAAAGAAACCCAGGCGTTTTGTGAGATTTTTACAACAGAATAATTTAAAAGTGATTTATCGTACACATTGTGAAAGGCAATATGACTGCCTGTAAATGTTGACTTTTGGTCTAAACAAAGAAATTTTCCTATCCATTTATACTCCTCTTTTCTTTGTGTTCTTTTTTTACTTTAAAAAAATTGTTCTATATGGCCCATGTTTCTTAGATCCTCCTCTGCCTATCCTTAGAACTGATAAATTTCTACTTAGTGCCTGTCAGTTCCTGTATGTTTGGAAGGGAAAGAACAGATCCCCAAAGCAAATAAAGGACAAAATTAATTGTAACTTAGGGCTTATTTTGCCTCATTTTTCTCTATGTGTGTTCCTCATAAGAATAATTTGTAATGGGCAGAATACTAAGCCATGCAGTTAGAAAGATGATGAACGATAACATTATATTTTGTGCTATTGCTTCAGTGATAACTACACATTTAGTAATCTCCAGCTTTTCATGAAACCTAAACCGAATATATTTTTTTCTTCTTTTTTGAAGAAACTAGATGTGATAGCATCTTTATATGTTTTATATAAAGGAATTACTTTATAACTTCCTAAGACCTGTTAAACTGAGCAAATCAGAAGTCTTTGTGGCATTATCTATATTGAATAGCAAGATCTTCAGTTAAACCTATTTAGAATATATTAGCTCAACTTGGTATAAACACATGAACAATATGTGAATAAAATAGTATCAGTTTGAACTAGAAAAAAGTAAATGTATCCTGAAAGAATATGTTGCGTATATTCTCTGAATGCACTAAATAAGTGAAAGTAATATGATCTTTAATGATGACCTACATAAATATTTCTAAATTCACAATGGTAAGTGCATGAAAATTTAAACTATAAGTGTATGGAAATAAATAGAAAGACATTGCTCCCCCTAAAAAACACCACAAATAAAATATGTGACTTCTTCCTTATGCATGAAAAATAAATACTTTTGTTGAACAGAATACAAATAGCAAAAATAGATAAAATATGAAAAGTAACTGGCTAAGATGATGGTGCTTTTATCTCCTTTATTTTGCAAAATCTCATTAAAATAGTAAAGGAGTAAAACATGGGGGAAAAAACCCAAAGCAAAGGGAATGGTACAGAGCCATTAGTGGAGAATAAACTTTTTGTTTTTAATAAATTTCTTTATTTATTTATTTGTTTATTTTTGGCTGCATTGGGTCCTCGTTGCTGTGTGCAGGCTTTCTTTAGTTGCAGTGAGCAGGGGCTATTTTTGTTGTGGCATGCAGGCTTCTCTGTGGTGGCTCCTCGTTGCGGAGCATGGGCTCTAGGCGTGCGGGCTTCAGTAGTTGTAGCACTCAGGCTCAGTAGTTGTGGCACACAGGCTCTAGAGTGCAGGCTCAGTAGTTGCGGCACACGGGCTTAGTTGCTCTGCGACATGTGGGATCTTCCTGGACCAGGGCTCGAATCTGTGTCCCCTGCATTGGCAGGTGGATTCTTAACCACTGCACCACCAGGGAAACCCAATGCACCACAAGGGAAGCCCAGAGAAGAAATTTTTAACAAATTTCTGGAAGGCAGAAAGTGATGGAGAGTGATAATTAAAGGTGTAGGATGAAATAAAATGCATTAGTGTCTAAGCAGAGGAGATAAGAGCTGAGGATGGAGCTGCTCTGCCTTGAAGAGAAGTAAGGGACACCTCGCCGTGACACACACGTGGTAGGAAAACTGATAAAAGGATTTACCATACATATTATGAATCTTTCCTGGAGGCTTGGGAGATAGATATGTTTTCTATAAGTGGAGCATAGGTGGATTTTATAGTTGGATTTTTTAACCTAATGGGAGGAACCTTTGTCTTTTAACATAATATACTTGAGGACTGTATATGGAAGCAGCTCCTTAGAGGGCACACAGCCTTGTCTGGAAACAGTGTGGAGGAAAGAAGCCTGTAGCAGTTGCAAGGGTTCCTGATATACTAGGCTGCTTAAAGTTGTCCTAGATAATTTTTATTAAAATCGTCTTTGAAGATGGTGGAGTAGAAGGATGTGACCTCACTCCCTCTTGCGAGAACACCAGAATCGCAACTAACTTCTGAACAGTCATTGACGGGAGGACACTGGAACTCACCAGAAAAGATACCCCACATCCAAAGACAAAGGAGAAGCCACAATGAGACTGTAGGAGGGGCGCATTCACAATAAAATCAAATCCCATAACTGCTGGGTGGGTGACTCACAAACTGGAGAACACTTACACCACAGAAGTCCACCCACTAGAGTGAAGGTTGTGAGCCCCACGTCAGGATTCCCAACCTGGGGGTCCCGCAGTGGGAGGAGGAATTCCTGAGAATCAGAATTAGAAGGCAGCGGGATTTGATTGCAGAACAACAGGACTGGGGAAAACAGAGACTCTACGAGGGCACACACAAAGTAATGTGCACATCGGGACCCAGGGGAAGGAGCAGTGACCCCAGGGGACACTGAACCAGACCTACCTGCTAGTGTTGGAGGGTCTCCTGAAAAAGTGGGGGGTGGCTCTGGCACACCGTGAGGACAAGGACACTGGCAGCAGAAGTTCTGGGAAGTACTCCTTGGCATGAGCCCTCCCAGAGTCTGCCATTAGCCCCACCAAAGAGCCTGGGTAGGCTCCAGTGTTGGGTTGCCTCAGGCCAAACAACCAACAGGGAGGGAACCCAATCCCACCCAACAGCAGTAAAGTGGGTTAAAGTTTTACTGAGCTCTGCCCACCAGAGCAACAGCCAGCTCTACCCACCACTAGTCCCTCCCATCAGGAAACTTGCACAAGCCTCTTAGATAGCCTCGTCCACCAGAGGGCAGACAGCAGAAGCAAGAAGAACTACAGTCCTGTAGTCTGTGGAACAAAAACCATATTCACAGAAAGATAGACAAGGTGAAAAGGCAGAGGGCTATGTACCAGATGAAGGAACAGGATAAAACCTAAGAAAAACAACTAAATGAAATGGAGATAGGCAACCATCCAGAAAAACAATTCAGAATGATGATAGTGAAGATGATCCAGGACCTTGGAAAAAGAATGGAGGCAAAGATCGACAAGATGCAAGAAGTGTTTAACAAAGACTTAGAAGAATTAAAGTACAAAAAAACAGAGATGAACAATACAATAACTGAAATGAAAATTACACTAGAAGGAATCAGTAGCAGAATAACTGAGGCAGAAGAACGGATAAGTGACCTGGAAGACAGAATGGTGGAATTCACTGCTGCAGAACAGAATAGAAAAAAAAGAATGAAAAGAAATGAAGACAGCCTAAGAGACATCTGGGACAAAATTAAACGCAACAACATTTGCAGTATAAGGGTACCAGAAGGAGAAGAGAGAGAGAAAGGACCAGAGAAAATATTTGAAGAGATTATACTTGAAAACTTCCCTAACATGGGAAAGGAAATATCCACCCAAGTCCAGGAAACACAGAGAGTCCCATACAGGATAAACCTAAGGAGAAACATGCCAAGACACATAGTAATCAAATTGGCAAAAATTAAACAAAAAAAAAAATTATTGAAAGCAGCAAGGGTAAAATGACAAATAACATACAAGGAAACTCCCATAAGGTTAACAACTGATTTCTCAGCAGAAATTCTACAAGCCAGAAGGGAGTGGCATGATATACTTAAAGTGATGAAAGGGAAGAACCTACAATCAAGATTACTCTACCCAGCAAGGAACTCATTCAGATTCAATGGAGAAATCAAAAGCTTTACAGACAAGCAAAAGCTAAAAGAATTCAGCACCAAAAAACCAGCTCTACAACAAATGCTAAAGGAATTTCTCTAAGTGGGAAACACAAGAGAAGAAAAGGATCTACAAAAACAAACCCAAAACTAAGAAAATGGTCATAGGAACATACATATCGATAATTACCTTAAGCATGAATGGATTAAATGCTCCAACCAAAAGACACAGGCTTGCTGAATGGATACAAAAACAAGACCCATCTATATGCTGTCTACAAGAGACCCACTTCAGACCTAGGGACACATACAGACTGAAAGTGAAGGCATGGGAAAAAGATAATCCATGCTAATGGAAATCAAAAGAAAGCTGGAGTAGCAATACTCATATCAGATAAAATAGACTTTAAAATAAAGAGTGTTGCAAGAGACAAGGAAGGACACTACATAATGATCAAGGGATCAATCCAAGAAGAAGATATAACAATTATAAATATGTATGCACCCAACATAGGAGCACCTCAGTACATAAGGCAACTGCTAACAGCTATAAAAGAGGAAATTGCCAGTAACACAATAATAGTGGGGGACTTTTAACACCTCACTTACACCAACGGACAGATCATCCAAAGAGAAAATTAATGAGGAAACAGAAGCTTTAAATGACACAATAGACCAGATAGATTTAATTGATATTTCTACAGCACTCCATCCAAAAACAGCAGATTACACTTTCTTCTCAACTGCGCACAGAACATTCTCTAGGATAGATCATATCTTGGGTCACAAATCAAGCCTCAGTAAATATAAGAAAATTGAAATCATACCAAGCATCTTTTCCAACCACAACGCTATGAGATTAGAAATGAATTACAGGGAAAAACACGTAAAAAGCACAAACACATGGAGGCTAAAAAATACATTACTAAATAACCAAGACATCACTGAAGAAATCAAAGAGGAAATCAGAAAATGCCTAGAGACAAATGACAATGAAAACACGATGATCCAAAACCTATGGGAGGCAGCAAAAGCAGTTCTAAGAGGGAAGTTTATAGCTATACGAGCCAACCTCAATAAAAAAGAAAAATCTCAAATAAACAATCTAACCTTACACCTAAATGAACTAGAGAAAGAAGAACAAACAAAACCCAAAATTAGCAGAAGGAAGGAAATCATAAAGATCACAGCAGAAATAAATGAAATAGAAACAAAGAAAGCAGTAGCAAAGATCAATAAAACTAAAAGATGGTTCTTTGAGAACACAAGCAAAATTGATAAACCATTAGCCAAACTCATCAAGAAATAGAGTGAGAGTACTCAGATAAGTACAATTCGGAATGAAAAAGAAGTTACAACAGACACTGCAGAAATACAATGCATCCGAAGAGACTACTACAAGCAACTCTTTGCCAGTAAAGTGGACAACCTGGAAGAAATGGACGAATTCTTAGAAAGGTATAACCTTCCAAGACTGAACCAGGAAGAAATAGAAAATACGAACAGACCAAACACAAGTAATGAAATTGAAACTGTGATTAAAAATCTTCCAACGAACAAAAGTCCAGGACCAAATGGCTTCACAGGTGAATTCTATCAAACATTTAGAGAAGAGCTAACACCCATCCTTCTCAAACTCTTCCAAAAAATTGCAGAGGGAGGAACTCCTAAACTCATTCTATGAGGCCACCATCACCCTGATACCAAAACTAGACAAAGATACTATAAAAAAAATTACAGACCAATATCACTTATGAATATAGATGCAAACAGAATTGAACAACACATTAAAAGGATCATACACCATGATAAAGTGGGATGTATCCCAGGGATGCAAGGAGTCTTCAGTGTACGCAAATCAATCAATGTGATACACCATATTAACAAATTGAAGAAGAAAAACCATATGATCATCTCAGTAGGTGCAGAAGAAGCTTTTTACAAAATTGAACACCTATTTATTATAAAAGCTCTCCAGAAAGTGGGCATAGAGAGAACCTCCCTCAACATAATAAAGGGCGTATATGACAAACCCACAGCAAACATCATTCTTATTGGTGAAAAACTGAAAGCATTTCCACTAAGATCAGGAACAAGACAAGGATGTCCACTCTCACCTTATTATTCAACATAGATTTGGAAGTCCTAGCCACGGCAATCAGAGAAGAAAAAGAAATAAAAGGAATCTAAATTGGAAAAGAAGAAGTAAAACTGCCACTCTTTGCAGATCACATGATACTATGCATAGAGAATCCTAAAGATGCCACCACAAAACTGCTAGAGCTACTCAGTGAATTTGGTAAAGTTGCAGGGTACAAAATTAATGCACTTAAATCTCTTGCTTTCCTGTATACTAATGATGAAAAATCTGAAAGAGAGACTACAGAAACACTCCCATTTACCATTGCAAGAAAGAGAATAAAATACCTAGGAATAAACCTACCTATGGAGACAAAAGACCTGTATGCAGAAAACTATAAGACACTGATGAAAGAAATTAATGATGATACCAACAAATGGAGAGATATACCATGTTCTTGGATTGGAAGAATCAATATTGTGAAAATAACTATACTTCCCAAAGCAATCTACAGATTCAGTGCAATTCCTATCAAATTACCAATGGCATTTTTAACAGAACTAGAAAAAAAATCTTAAAATTTGTATGGAGACACAAAAGACACCGAATAGTCAAAGCAGTGTTGAGGGGGAAAAGTGGAGCTGGAGGAATCAGACTCCCTGACTTCAGGCTATACTACAAAGCTACAGTAATCAAGACAATATGGTACTGGCACAAAATCAGAAATATAGATCAATGGAACAAGATAGAAAGCCCAGCGATAAACCCACACACCTATGATCAACTAATCTACGACAAAGGAGGCAAGGATATACAATGGAGAAAAGACAGTCTCTTCAATAAATGATGCTGGGAAAACTGGACAGCTATATGCAAAAGAATGAAGTTAGAACACTCCTTAACACCATACTCAAAAATAAACTCAAAATGGATTAGAGACCTAAATGTAAGACCAGGCATTATAAAGCTTTTAGAGGAAAAACACTCTTTGACATAAATCACAGCAAGGTCTTTTTGGATCCACCTCCTAGAGTAATGGCAATAAAAACAAAAATAAACAAATGGGACCTAATGAAACTTAAGAGTGTTTGCACAGTGAAGGAAACCATAAAGAAGACGAAAAGACACCCCTCAGAATGGGAGAAAACATTTGCCAACAAATCAACAGACAAAGGATTAATCCCAAAATATGTAAAGAGCTCATGCAGCTCAATATTAAAAAAAACTAACAACTCAATCCAAAAATGGGCAGAAGACCTAAATAGACATTTCTCTAAAGAAGATATACAGATGGCCAAGAAGCACATGAAAAGCTGCTCGACATCACTAATTATTAGAGAAGTGCAAATCAAAACTACAATGAGGTGTCACCTTACACCAGTTAGAATGGGCATCATCAGAAAATCTACAAACAACAAATGCTGGAGAGGGTGTGGAGAAAAGGAAAGCCTCTTGCATTGTTGGTGGGAATGTAAATTGATACAGCCACTATGGAGAACAGTATGGAGGTTCCTTAAAAAACTAAAAATAGAATTATCATATGACCCAGCAGTCCCACTACTGGGTATATACCCAGAGATAACCATAATTCAAAAAGACACATGCACCCCAGTGTTCATTGCAGCACTATTTAGAATAGCCAGGCCATGGAAGCAACCTAAATGCCCATCGACAGACGAATGGATAAAGAAGTTGTGGTATATATATATAATGGAATATTACTCAGCCATAAAAAGGAATGAAACTGGGTCATTTGTAGAGACGTGGATGGATCTAGAGACTGTCATACAGAGTGAAGTAAGTCAGGAAGAGAAAAACAAATATCGCATATTAACGCATTTATTTGGAACCTAGAAAAATGGTACAGATGAACTGGTTTGCAGCACAGAAATTGAGACACAGATATAGAGAACAAATGTACGGACAGTAAAGGGGGAAAGTGGCAGTGGGTGGGGGTGTTGTTTTGATAATTTGGGAGATTGGGCTTGACATATATATACTGATGTATATAAAATGGATGACTAATAAGAATAAAAAATAAATTAAAAAAAAAAGGGACTTCGGATCTAAGAGGGTTCAAAATAGCAGTGTAGGGAGATCCTGAACTCACCTTCTCCCATGGATACAGCAAATGTACAACTACATATGGAATAATTCCCTTGGTAAGGGACCTGAAAGCTGGATGAACAGAGCCTCCACAACCAGTGGTAAAAGGACAGCGTTGAGATGGGTAGATAAGACAGATGGGGCCTCTTGCTGAGGGAAAAACCAAGCACCACCATGAAAAGCTTGTGAACTTGTGAACCAAAGGTGAAGGGGACCCACTTCCTAATTTTTAAGCATCTTCTGGAGAGGTGGAAAGCAGTTGGGATACTACTTGGAGACTGAGACACTGCTGGGAGCAATTTTGCAGCCTCAGGCTACCTTGCTAATGCCCGTGCTGGTGGTTGCCATTTTGCCATTCTTCCTCTAACCTGTTAGTGCCAGTGGATGCATCCCTCTGAAACCCCCACCCACCCCTGTGCCTTGGCTAGGCCTCATGGCTGACCAAGTAATATTCCTGCCAACCTGTGCCTTGCAGCAGCTGTGGCTGGGTCCATAGGTGTTCTAAGTCCTAGCCCCACCAACTAGTATATAGAAGCAGCTATGGCCAGGTGCCACAGCTGTTTCAACGAGCAGCCCTGTTCACTAGCACGTCAAACCCACAATGATAGTGGGGTGCATGCAGCCCAAACAGGGGACACAAGTGAAGTGCCTAGCTCTGGTGGCCAGGCAGGATTGTGCCTCGGAACCCCTGAGGACATGTGCTAAATAGGGTCACTCCTTCAAGACTAGGAGAAATCGCTTATTTACCTAATACATAGAAACACATACAGAGATTTGGGCACAATGAGATAGAGGAACATGTTCTAATAGAAAGAACAAGACAAAGTCTCAGTGAAAGAACTAAATGAAATGAATGTAAGCAATCTACCTGATAAAATGTTCAAATAGTCATAAAAATGCTTACTGAACTTGGGAGAAGAATAGATGAACACAGTGAGAACTTCATCAAAGAGAGAGGAAGCATAAGAAAAGTACCAAACAGAAGTTACAACTAAAACAAAAAAATAACCTAGAAGGGTTCAACAGCAAACCAGTTAAGGAATAAGAATGAATCAATGAACTGGAAGACAAAACAATGAAAGTCACCCAGACAGAGCAGCAAAATGAATAAACCATTTTAAAAAGTGTAGTTACTGTAAGGGACCTTTGGGACAATATCAAGTGGAAAAACATTTCCATTATAGGTATCTCAGAAGAGGAAGCAAGAGAAAGGGCCAGAAAAATTATTTGAAGAAAGAGTGGCTGAAAATTTCCTAATCTGAGAAATGGAACAGGCATCCAGTTCCAGGAAGCCCAGAGAGTTCCAAATAAGATGAACCCAAAGATACACCAAAACACATAATTAAAATGGTAAAAGTTAAGCATAAGAGAGAATTCTAAAAGCAGCAAGAGAAAAACAACTTGTTGCATACAAGGGAAATCCCTTAAGTCTATGAGAAGATTTTTCAGCAGAAACTGTACAGGCCAGAAGGGAGGGGCATTACATATTCAAAATGCTAAAAGGAAAGAAACATTTCAACCAAAAATTCTCTAACCAACAAGGTTATCATTCAGATTTAAAGGAGAGATCAAGAATTTCTTAGATAAGCAGATGTTAAAGGAGTAAAATGTGTCATTAGAGGTATAAAATATGAGGGAGCTTGAGTGTGAAAAAATAAAGATTTGGAATATGTTCAAATTTAAGTTGCTGCCACCTGAAAAAAGACAGCTATTAACATACTATGTTTTTATGAGAACCACAAGGTAATCACAAAGAAAAAACTTAACAGTAAATACAAAAAGGAAAATGAGAAAGGAATTCAAACATAATGCTAAAGATAATTGCCAAAACAGAAGGAAAGAGAGAAAGGGAGAAAGGAACAGAGAAGAAGCACAAGAAAAGCCAGAAACAGTGTACAAAATGGCAGTAAATACACACCTATCATTAATTACTTTAAATGTAAATATACTAAGTTTGCCAGTCAAAAGACATAGAGTGGCTGAAAGGATAAAAAAGCAAGACCCATCTATATGCTGTCTACAAGAGGCTCACTTCAGAAGTAAGGACACATACAAACAAGGTGAAGGGATGGAAAAAATATTTTGTACAAATGGAAATGAAAAGAATGCCGTATTAGTCATACTCATATCAGACAAAATAGACTTTAAACCAAAAACTGTAATAAAAGACAAAGAAGGGCAATACATAATGATAACGTAAATCCAACAAGAAAATATAACATTTATAAATGTATAGCCACCCAACAGAGGAGCTCCTAGATACATAAAACAAATATTAATGGGCTTAAAGGGGAAAACTGAAAGCAATACAATAATAGTAGGGAACTTTAAACCCCATTTACAGTAATGGTTACAAAAATCCATTACAGACACAAAAATCAATAAGGAAATGTTAGACTGAAATGACACATTAGACCAGATAGGTTTAATAGAAATATCCAAACATTCTATTCAAAAGCATCAGACTACACCTTCTTCTCAAGTGCATGTGGGACATTCTCCAGGATAGATCACATGTTAGGTCACAAAGCAAGTGTCAATCAATTCAAGAAGAGTGAAATCATGTGAAACATCTTCTCTGACCACAATAGTGTGAAGCTAGAAATCAATCAGAAGATAAAAAAGGGAAATAATCATGAAGTAACAACAGCATACTTCTGAATAACCAGTTTGTTATTGAGGAAATTAATGGTGAAATCAGAAAATACCTAGAGACAAATGAGAATAGAAATATGACACACCAAAATCTATGAGATGCAACAAAAGTGGTTCTAAGGGGAAAGTTCATAGCAATCAAGCCTACCTCAAGAAACAAGAAAAATCACAAATAAGCAATCTGAGTTGACACCTAAAGGAACTAGAAAAAGAACAAATGAAGCCCAAAATTAGTAGGATGAAGGAAATGATAAAGATCAAAGTAGAAATAAATGGAGTCTAAAAAAATAGAAAAGATCAATGAAACTAAGAGCCGGTTATTTGAAAAGACAGAACCAGCAAACCTTTAGCTAGACTAACCAGGAGAAAAAGAGAGGGCTCAAATAAATAAAATCAGAAATAAAAGAGGAGAAATTACAACTGATACCATAGAAATACAGAGGATTGTAAGAGACTACTACAAACAGTTATATGCCAACAAATTGGATAACCTGGAGGAAATGGATACATCCCTGGAAACATACAAGTTTTTCAAGACTGAGTCATGAAGAAATAGAAAATCTGAATCAAAGTTTACTACTAAGGAGGTTGAAACTGTAATCAAAAAGCTCTCAACAAACAAAAGCCCAGAACCAGACAGCTTCACTTGAAAATTCTACAAAACATTCAAAGAAGATTTAATACCTATCCTTGTCAAACTCTTCCAAAAAACTGAGGAGGAGAGAAATCTTCCAAACACGTTTTACAAAACCAACATGTCTGATACGAAAGCCAGACAGGGACAACACAAAAAAGAAGATTACAGGCCAATATCCTTGATGAACATAGATGTAAAAATCCCCAACACGATATTAGCAAACTGAATCCAATAATACATTAAGAGGATTATACACCATGATTAAGCAGGATTTATTTCAGGGATGCAAGGATGGATCAACATCCACAAATCAATTAATGTGATACATCACATTAACAAAATGAAGCATAAAAATTGTATGATCATCTTAATAGATGGAGAAAAAATCTTTTGACAAAATCCAACATCCATTTATGATAAAAACTCTCAATAAAGTGATTATAGAGGGAACATACCTCCACATAATAAAGGTCATATATGACAAACCCACAGCTAACACCATACTCAATGGTAATCTGAAAGCTTTTCCTCTCAAATCAGGAACAAGACAAGGATGCCCACTATTACCACTTCTATTCAACATAGTATTGGAAGTCCTAGCCCCAGCAATTAGGAAGAAAAAATAAAAGACAGCTAAATCAAAAAGAAAGAAGTAAAACTGTCACTGTTTTCAGATGACACACTACTGTATAGAGTAAATCCTAAAGACTCCACCAAAAAAAAAAGAGAAAAACTGTTAGAATGGATAAATAAATTCAGTAATGTTGCAGGATACAAAGTCAATATACAGAAATTTGTGGCATTTCCTTATGCTAATAGAGAACTATCAGAAAAAAGAAATTAAAAAAAATCCCTTTTACATTTGCATTAGAAAGAATAAAATACCTAGAAATGAATTTAACCAAAGAGGTGAACAAGCTGCACACTGAAAACTGTAAGACACTGATGAAAGAAATTGAAGAAGACACAAATAACTGAAAGATATTCCATGATCAAGGATTGGAAGAGTTAATATAGTTATTAAAATGTCCATACTACCCAAAGCAATCTACAGATTCAGTGCAAACCCCTATCAAAACTCCAGTGGCATATTTCATAGAACTAGAACAAATAATTCTAAAATGTGTACAAAACCAAACAGATCCTCAATAGCCAAAACAATTTTGAGAAAGAAGAATAAAGATGGAGGTGTCACGCTCACTGATTTTAAACTATACTACAAAGCTGTTATAATCAAAACATTATGGTATTGTCATGAAACACGCACACAGATCAATGGAGCAGAGTTGAGAGCCCAGAAATAAATTCACACATATATGAAAAATTAATTTACAGCATAGGAGCAAAGAATATACAGTGGAGAAAGAATAGTCTTCAATAAATTGTGTTAGGAAAATTGGCTAGCCGTATGCAAAAAAATGAAACTAGACCACTATCTTACATCATATACAAAAATGAACTCAAAATGGTTTAAAGACTTAAATGTAAGACCTGAAACGATTAAATTTCTAGGAAAAACTATAGGTGGTAACCTCATTGCTATTGGTCTTAGCAGTGTTTTTGTGACTCTGACTCCAAAGGCAAGGGAAACAAAAGCAAAAATAAGCTAATGAGACAACATCAAACTAAAAAGCTTCTGCACAGCATGGAAGCCATCAACAAAACCAAAAGGCAGGGCTTCCCTGGTGGCACAGTGGTTGAGAGTCTGCCTGCCAATGCAGGGGACATGGGTTCATGCCCCAGTCCGGGAAGATCCCACATGCCATGGAGTGGCTGGGCCTGTGAGCCATGGCCACTGAGCCTGTGCATCCAGAGCCTGTGCTCCACAACAGGAGAGGCCACAACAGTGAGAGGCCCGCGTACCACAAAACAAAAAACAAAAAAACAAAAAGGCAACCTGCTGAATGGGAGAAAATATTTTCAAATCATCTATCTGATAAGGAGTTAATATCCAAAACATATAAAAAATATCCACAACATATAAAAATTCATACAGCTCAACAACAAAAAACAAGCTGAATAAAAATGGGCAGAGGATCTGAATAGACAGTTTGCCAAAGAAAATATACAGATGGCCGATAGGCATATGAAAAGATGTTCAATATCATTAATTATTAGGGAAATGCAAATCAAAGCCACAGTGAGATATCAGCTTATGCCTGTTAGAATGACTATTATTGAAAAGATAAGAAATAACTGATGTTGGAGAGAATATGAAGATAAGGGAACATATTTACATCTTTGGTGGGACTAAATTGGTGCACTCACTATGGAAAATAGTATAGTGATTTCTCAAAAAACATAAGAATAGTATTACCATATGACTCAGCTATTCTACATCTGGGTATTTATCCAAAGAGCATGAAAACACTAATTTGAAAAGATACATGCACCCCTATGTTCATTGCAGTATTATTTACAATATCCATTATATGAAAACAACCTAATTGTCCATCAGTGGATGAATGGATAAAGAAGTATGCACAGTGGAATACTACATAGCCATAAAAAAGAAACTGTCATTTATGACAATGTGGATGGACCTTGAAGGTATTATGCCACGTGAAAAATTCAGAGAATGATGAATACCTTATGATTTCACTCATATGTGGAATCTAAAAAATGAAACAAATGAACAAACAAAATAACACAAAAGAAAACTGATAGATACAGAGATCAGATAGTGTCTCCCAGAGGGGAAGAGTTTGCGGTAGGGGGAAATAAGTGAAGGGGGTCAACTGTTTGGTGATAGATGATAACTAGACTTGTGGTGATGATCACTTTGTAGTATATAAAGATGTTGAATTGTAATGCTGTACCCCTGAAACTTGTATAACAAAAAATTGTTTAAAAAGTTCGGGATTCAGAAACATGGGTATAAAGGATGTCGCAAGTGAGATAGGACCCGGAAAACAAGAACACCACTGAAAGAATTGCTTAAGAGCAATTGATACCATATTCATCCTTGATGTGGGACCCCAGAAGGCAGTTTAAAAAATCTACAAAACTGTGTTAACTGCCTGATGAGACTTAGGCCAACTTATGAAAGCATTGGAGCTCCTGAACAAAGGTTCTTGCATTCTGACATCGGTAGTTTCCTTGCCTACTCACCATGGAATGAAGTGTCCATTTCTACCTAAATACAGAATTTCCAAGCAGATTTATTGTTCAAATCTTTTAAAAAATCAGTGGTTAACCAACGATTAGCATATGTTTTTGAAAAGCTTACAATAAGAATGACCAACATAAATGTGCAGAAAAACCAGGCCACCATAAAAAGAGAGATAATTCAGAGAGCAGAAGAAATCCTAGTGTCTTTAAAGAGATTTGTATTGTAGACTGTATACTGTGAAAGGAAAACACAAAAGATCTACTGGAAATTTAAGATATGATTTCATTTTTAAAAATAATAGGTTGGAAGATAAAAAGAGTTATCCCCCAAATTAAAAGAAAAAGATAAAAATGAAAATAAGACAAAATATATGGATGCATATAGGATTGATCCAGAAGCTCCAACATCTGAAAAGCAGCTTTCTAGAATGAGAGGAGAAAAAGAGTAAAGAAAATTATCAAAGAAATTATTCATGGAATTTCCCCAGATACAAAACCTAAACATTTGGAATAAAAGCCTATACCATAATAAATGAAAAAATATTTACTCCTAAAAAAATTACTCTGAAATTTTAGAAGGTACTGAATGAAGTGAAGAAATTGGCCCTTTTCACAGAAAATGTGTGACCTGGACACATGCAGACAAGAACTAGACTGACATTGGCTTTTCATCAATACTGGATGCTTGAAGATAATAATCAGTGCCTTTATATTTAGGAAGAAAAATCAGGGGCAGATAGAATAAGGATATTTTCTGACTTGCAAACTTCAAAGTTTACCTACAATGCACTCTTTTTTAAGAAGTTACTTGAGGTTATATTGCAGCAAAATAAGCAAATATACAGACAGTGGAAAATCAGGAAAATATGATTTCTTGTTTCAGAGTGATAGCTGTGCAGAAGGCCTTGAGAACAGTTAGTCCAGAATGGACAGAATCTCTAGGAGGGTGGTCTCAGAAATAAGAGGAATTAATCTATAGAAATACTGTATGAGACCTTCTAGGAAAAAACTGGTTATGGTGAAGGCAGTTATTGGAGTACATAAGAGGAGAATTCATTTGAACTTAACTCTAGTAACAGTCTCATTTGAATAGCACTGATGTGACATTTGACTTAGAGACATTGAAGTCCACCACTTAGCTTCCGAAGAACAACATAAGCATTGTGATAATAATGCAATCACTCATGTTTAACTTGAAGAATCAGGCTGTGAACTAATTACAGAATATTTAACAGACATTTCATCTGTTCTGTGATTATTGAAAAGACAAAATGTTTCCAACCATGATAACATAAAAGCATAGGTAAAGTTCACACTGTGAGAAAAGTAAAAATTGAAAGAAGAAATGATAGAAAGATGGGGGTATAACTGTCTTTGTATTTAAAAATATGGTGTTTAGAGAGTTTTCCTAGAGTTGAGGAAAAAATAATAAATATTTAAATATAAGTGAATAGTTATGAAAGCATATTATGAGGAAACAAGAAAGAAAGTGGCTTTGGTTGGGCTATCTATATCCTCACATTGCAGAGTAGAAAGTCAATAAACAACGTCCAAAACTGATAAACCAAAAAAAAGTGGAAAAAAGCATATTAACCACCTGAAGCCATAAATTTAACCACCTGAAGCCCTAAAATTAAATGTGATTGCCTCTGGAAAGCAGAGCTGGAGGAGGAGACTGTTGCTTTTTATTCCAAGTCCTTTTTATTTAAGCATATAATTTTCTAGCCATGCACATACAATATTTAATTATAATTTAAAAAGTTAAAATAGTTGTAAAAACTTAAAATCAGACATTAAATTTAAAAAGCAAAAATCACATTTATATACTGCCTATTGAAAGATCATTTCCAGATTTTTATTTGCCATGCTTCCTTGCAGGTTTAGGAAGTAGGTGGAAATTGAAGATGTAAATAAGTCTCCAGAATTGGAAGCTGTGAATATTTTGCATTTTAATTTGGTTTCAGTACTGCAAGCACTAGTTTGAAATTGTGTTCTTTAAACTTCTAACTCTGTCTTACAATTGATAATGCAATCTCTCTAGTTCTTCTAATCTTAAAAAAATTAGAATCCACACTATGAATTTTAATATTCATCAGTTACTTCATATAGATGTTAAAAAAAGCTAATAAGTGATAACATTGGTTAGTACATTTGGAGGAGGTGTACTAAAAGATACTAATCGTGTGATTCCAGTAGAAATGTTGTACATTTTATTTCAAAATAGTAAGTGATTATGACCTTGGAAAAATATGCTCCTGTTGAATAACTACTTTCTATAAGAGGAAAAATCAGTCTAAAATGTTTTGAAAAATATCCTTTAAAGATGAATGATATTTCATGGTCATTTGAAAAAAAAATACAAAGAATCTCAGATGCCAGTTTAAATTTGTTCTGGATATAGATCAATATAATGTCCCAAATATGAAACATAAACATAATGGAATGTTCATCCCCAGAAAACTTTATACCCAGAGGAAATGACCAAGTGGTAACACAAGCAGTAAGAAATTATGATGATGTCAGGTTGTTCTGTTACTAAAAGTGAATAGAGATTTTGTAGTTACAAAGTTTGATATAACATTTTAGAGGGACAAACTGTAAAATTAAACCTCAAACTGTGGTTTTTAACCTACCTTATCATCAAAATTGGCCCCTTTGCCATAGGCGGCCTCTATTGCCTGAAGGCTGAAGCATAGTTTGGACAAAGCAAGAAGACACAAAGCTCATATTTCCCTCAGTCATATGCATATTTTAGATGTTGATTTGTTTTCTGGGTTTAAATGGGTTTAAATGATCCTCTGGATTCAGTTTATGTCAACATAACTTTAGTATGAATTGAGTTGGATTGATTAGTCAAATCTGAATAAGAACAATCTCTGGGACTGGGATTCACGCCATGAATCTCATGAATCAACATTTCCAGATACTGATAATGCATTGGTGGCTTGGGGTATCTTGGCTTCTGGGGTATTTGACTCTAACCCAGTATTGTATCCATATGGCAAAGAGATACTGCTAAGCCTTGTAATGTTTAGGCCAGGAATTAAGACAGAAATTATACCAGAGGTTAAAGGCTTCTGACATCTCAACTAAAAATGACTTTGCTTTCTTTTTGTAGCAGTAGGTTTTTCTCTGAAATATGGTAGAGGGTAAAATAAATAGTTATGATTTAAATGTAAAATAATTTTTTTTAAAACAACCATTCACTAAGAAGTTATTATGTACCAGGACTGTGCTAGATACTGGGGATATAAGGTGAACAGGGAGACAAAATAGGTCCATAGGTTGTAGCTTCTGGTGAGTAGGGAAGACCTTTCAAAGAAAGTGGGATCTAATTTGGGATCTAATTGACAAGCAGGCAGCCATGGATCCTTGAAGAGAAAGATGTTTAGTCATTGAATCAACCAGATAAAGGTAGGATTTTAAAGTAATTGGAGGCATGGTTTAAGAAATCTGCCTGGATTTGAATCCTGATTTTCTCACTCTCTAAAGGACTTGAACAAATTTTAACCTGTCAGTGTCTCGTGGATAACAGCAGTAATAATACCTAAGTCAAAGGGTTATTGGGAAGATTAAATAAAAAATAAATGCTGAGTGTTTTGATCAGTATTTGGTAAAGTTAATTGTCTAATAAATGTTAGCTACTATTATTGTTCTTGTAAAGGCCCTGGATTTGGATATGCTTGGTGAGTTAAGAGAAATGGAAATAAAAATGCAGAAAGCCAGTGTGTCCAGAACAAACTTGGAAGAGTAGAAGATGAGGTTGGAGAGTTGAACAGAATAAAGGTTTGTAAAATCAGAGTATTTGGTTTTTATTCTAGGTATGATGGAAAGCTATTGCAGGATTTTAAGAAGATGGGAAAGTGACAGAATGTGAGCTACATTTAAAAAAATCACTCTAGCTACATGTAAAAAATTAATTGTAGAGGAGATAGAGTATAGGCAGAGAGACGCATTGAATGTCATCACATTGGTCAGGTGGGAGATAATGAAAGTGGTGATGAAGGTGGAGAAAAGTAGATGGATTGGGGTTATGGTTTTGTTTTGGTTTCTTTTCTTTTCTTTTTTGGATAAAGTCAGTTAGGACCAGGCTTTGGATTAGGCATTAGGATGAAAATTAAAAAGAGAAATTAAAGAAAATCTCAAACTGAAAAATAATTTAGAGATATTTGGTTTGTTCAGATGGTCAGATTGTAGTGTCATTTATTTAGATGAAATGCTGAGGAATGAATGGGTTTGGAAAGAAAAATCAAGAATTGGGCTTCCCTGGTGGCGCAGTGGTTGAGAGTCTGCCTGCCGATGCAGGGGACACGGGTTTGTGCTCCATTCTGGGAAGATCCCACATGCCACGGAGCGGCTGGGCCCGTGAGCCATGGCCGCTGAGCCTGCGCGTCCGGAGCCTGTGCTCTGCAACGGGAGAGGCCACAACAGTGAGAGGCCCGTGTAACGCAAAAAAAAAAAAAAAAAAGAAAAATCAGGAATTCACTATGGGTTATTTAAAGTTGTTCATGACTATTATCCATGCCAGTAGAGATGTAGAGAAGATAGTATACAGATGTAGGTAGGAGACACTCTTATGAGACACAGTTTTGACAGTCTTCAGCACACTGAAGATAGTGAAAGCCAGAGCCTTGGAGAGAGGATATACACAAAGAAGAGGAAGGCATTTAGAACAGAGTTCTGGGACATCACAATATTTCTAGCACCCAGCAAAGGAGCCCAATAAGAAGCTATACATGGAATAGGAAAAATAGTGCAGTGTTAAGAAATCCTAAAGAAGAAAATGTTTTAAGAAGGATGATGTACTGACCTCTGGGGAATACAGAGGTATCTAGAAAATCAAAGAAATGACATGGAATTTGGCAGCAGGGAGTCATTGGTGATTACAAAACTGAAATGAAGAGAATGTTGAGATCAGAAGCTGAGTTGGAGTTGGTTTTGAAAAGACTACACACCAAAGCAGCAGCTATAAAAGATTATTTTGAAGAAGAAGCAGAGAAAAGGGGGTGAAGAAATACAAGGTTGTGGGGAAATTTTATTCTTGTGCTGATGTTACTATTGTTGCTTAATAAAGATTTGTTTGCCTTTATAAATAATCTAGTGGAGAGGGTGAAACTTATGAAAGAGAATAATAAATGAATTTCATGAGCAAATGGTAGTTTAATCTATTTATTAACTATGCCTCTTTTAACGGTTTTGTTGCTGTTTGTCTCTCTGTTCTGACTTCCACAGTTTTCCAGGAAATGTTCTTTGTGTAGTATATTTCATCCAGGTTAGAATCCTGAGGTGGGTGTTAGGTGGTCTGGTTTCTAATCTAAGCCACAATATTAAATCATTGTGTAATATTGGATAATGTACTTATTCTCCAGGGTGGAGTTTCCTCATCTCTAAGATGGAAGTTCTGAAGCTTGACATTTTGTTACTCTAAGGGAGCATGGAATGGATATGGGATCAGTAGACATTTATGCTGATGGGGAGAAGGTGGTATTATTTGTGGTGGTTGTAAAACGCTCACACGTCATCAGGGTGATCATGATCATGGACATCATCAGTATCTACCCTTACTCTTGGGAAGCAAAACACAGAAAGGGCTCTTGATGTTGATTTCTTCCCAGTAGAAGTTTCTCTTAAAAATAGTTATTAGAGTCCTAAGCTAAAATTCATCTTGTCAAACGATATTAGTAAAATTAGAGTTGCAGGAATTTATAAAAACTGGCCACTTTTTTATTTATAATTTGTGATAGTATTAAGTAAACACAGGTATTCTCATTCTAACAGAGCACAGAAATTATAAACTAAAACAGTGAAAGTCATTTCCATTTATTGGTTCCCCCAAACTAGCTTTTGTTCAAATACACATTATTTTTCTCACTTTACTCTCACGTTCTATGAGGACAAAGGAAGCCAGAAAGAAAGGATAATTTCCCCAAATGCGTGGAAGACAAATGTTCCTGCAAAAGTGGATGGCAAAGAAGGAAGTTGAGTCTTCCTTCATTGATTTTTTCCTGCTATGCTTTTCTGTCTGCAGTGAGACACATGAAAATATTAGCATTTTATAATATATTACACGTGCATGGTTCTGTATGTTCAGAAAATATACTGAATAGGTAGTTGAGAAAAGTAACCATTTTAATACTCTGATGATTTTGAAACATTAAGTTTTTTATTATCAGTTACAATCCATATTTATCAATAAGTAGCTCAGGAAAAGGTATCATTGGGGATTCAGCAGGAAGATCAGTTGTTTGGATCAGTGAAGCATAAAAACCATCTTTTTGTTTATTTCTTTAATATATAATTGTACTTTGTAACATTGTGTACTAATAGCTCTGGATTTGAATCCTAAGGCCATGCCCATATAAATAAATTTAATGGAGTGGCAAATATGTTTATGAAAGAATGTTACTTCTTTTTACTTAAAGGCCATTGGAGAACTCATGTAGCAAGAAGTAGATATGATTTGATCTTTAAAGTCTATCTATTAAAGCTACTTTAAGTTTTTCTCTACCATACGTTTGATAGTAAAATCTATTTATATTATTTAACCTTTTATTTGTATGTCTAATCTTACCAACTATACTGCTGAAGGAAAGGTGTGGATAAGAATGGACATAACAGATGCCATATTGCATGGCATGGAATGAGTTTTCAGTGGGTGTCTGGTAAATGGGATCAAGAATAATATGTGTCTAAATACCTCCACCTTCCAAAGTTAACACAATTTTACTCTTAAATTATTTTAAAAACTGCCTGAACTTTTTCTGAAATAAAGCTTATATTATGAACATATCTTTAAGGAGAAGCCTATCTAACATCCAAACTAAATGGAGCAGAATTGCATTATGAAAACTGAATAATTTGGCTTGCCTCTAAAAACACAGGCTTTATATTGTTAAAAGGCTTATAATTTAGTTGTAATCTAGGAAAATTTAGGACATTAAAAAGAAAGATAAACAGTAAATCAATTTATGGTAAAACAGGATATACCAGTTACCTCAAAAATGTGCTAAAATCACTAGGGTCTTGGGGTTCCAGAAGAATGAATCATCATCAGGTGCATGGATACCAGAGAAATTGCATTCCATATTATAATCTGGAATTTTAGGAAGAATAGGACTTTTTGGTAAATAACTTATTTGAAGATCTACTCAATTTAATTTGAGGAGGTAGTCTTATAAATTTCTCCCATTATATTTCCAAGTTAAATTGCACTCTTATTCATCCCAGGCACACAGTTTGACTTTCCTGTTAATTCTTTCTTTCACTGAGATTTTCACTGTCTCTTGCTTTAAGTACTAAGTACAGCCAAATATCAGGTGTTTTGGGAATGAAATACTGCATTGCCATTGAAGAAAGAACAGATGGCAATAAAAACAAGGATTAAAAAAATACTGTGCTTTTGTTGTCTTTTTTTCCAAAAGATTTTTTGTTTTGTAAAAGATATAGATGTTTTATCTTTGACATACACTGATTTATTTCTTGAAAGCAACATAAAGCTTTTTATTTAAAAAATAATATTTGCTCTCAGAAACTCTGTAGACAGCAATTTTTACCTTTTATGTTTCAGATGTTTTATCACAGTCTATAGAGATTCAACTGGAACAAGACACAGATGATCCCTGACTTCTCAGAGCAAGGACACCTTGTCTATAAGGTAGTGAAGATTAAAAAAAAAGAAATGGAAATTTTCTGTAAAATAGCTGAAGTGTCATGGGGGGTGCAGTGGGGGCATGTGGGAGACTGTGCCAGGGGAATTCAGCCATGTTAGGGAGCAATCAGAGAAGCCTCCACAGAAAAGCTGGTTTCTGGTCTATAAAATGAAAGAGCAAGCAAGCTTAGAATTTGGATAGGTGAGGTAGGGAGGAAGAGTGTTCCATGAAAGGGGAGAGGAAGTTCAGTGTCCAGGAGGTGAAGAAGCATGCACGATTGAGGAACTGAAAGGATTAAAATGACTAACGCTTAGAGTGAGTGCCTAGTGAGAATTTGAGAGACAAGGGCTAGAGTTAGGCAGAATCCATGTCATCAAGACAAACGAGGCAAAGCTATTTAGAATTAATTTTAAAGGAAAATCACTTAAACAACGTATAATATAATTAGATTTGCATGTCAAAAAGATTATTCTAAATTCCTAGTGTGGTAGACAGGGAATGACTTCAGGTAAGGGCAGTGGTTAGGAGGCCATTGTGGTAATCCATCTGAGAGGTGATCAGTGGTGCTGTGGACTAGGGTGGTGAAAGTGTGAATGCAGAAAAGAGGTGGTTTTGAGAAATTGTGAGGGAGAGGGGAGATGTGATTGCATGTGAGTGAAATTCAAGGAAGAATCAAAAGTGACTCTGACTTCTTTCTTTCTACAGCAGTTGGGTTCTATTTACTGAGTTAAACTTACTGAGGTGTCCAGGGCGTTTCTCTATTATTAGGTACCCAACAAAACACATCATGTGTGGGAAAGAAATCTCAGTCTTTGAACTCAGAAGGACTTGGGTTTAAAGTTGTTGCCTTCAACATGTATCTTTGGAAAATTAATTTAAGCTATCTATTTTCCATAAATTGCTAATAATAATACCTGACCCTGAGTTCTTAGAGCAGTTAGGACTAACACACCTAAAAAAGCTGGCATAGTGTCTGTCAAGCAGTAGGCTCTCAGCATTGCTGTAGTTACCTACTTATGTGCTTATTGTCCCCACTATAATGCAAGTTTTCTGATGGTAGGAGGACACTGCCTGCTACTCATCTTTGTAGCCCCAAATACCTGGTTAAGTGCCAGTGCACACTGGGGAGTCAATAAATATTTGTTGAATGTATAAATAAGACTACTACCACGTAGACAATTTGGTTTCTCTTTTAAAACTAATTTGGCATAAACATGATAAAAATAGTAACCCAAGGTGAGATTACTTGTAATCTCAAATTTTGAATGCTGCTGTTAACTTCTGTTAAACATGAAGGCTCAAAACTGTTTCTGTTAATAGAAGGATGCATCCTGTACTTCACTAGATGGCACCAAACTATTGCCCTAAAATAGAACTAACCCGAGGAAGTGTGGGTGGGGGGTGGAGGTGGAGGGCTGGAAGCCTGGAAAACGTGATTATAATCTACATTAAATATCTATTGGTGATCTCAGGGG
Organism: Phocoena sinus; assembly: GCF_008692025.1. Classification (NCBI taxonomy): domain Eukaryota; kingdom Metazoa; phylum Chordata; class Mammalia; order Artiodactyla; family Phocoenidae; genus Phocoena; species Phocoena sinus. The sequence continues at coordinate 91,128,497 of NC_045763.1, forward strand.
GTGTGAAAGAGCTTCAGCTGTGCTTTTCCAGTCAGATTCTCACATGCATACAATTACATTTTGCATGTCTAGGAATGTGATATGTTTTAATTAAGCACAGGGGACTTTACTCAGTCCCTCATAGAGAAAATTAAGCACTTTTAGGAACGTACATTACTATACCTCATTCAGGCCACTAGGATGCATTTCTGTTGAAGCATTTTTTCTAATTTCTATTTTCTCTAAAACTTTAATTCCCTAGTAGAAATAAGCTGAATGGTGCCCTAGTGGTCTTAATGACTTGTGATTCCTTCAGTACCTTATTAAGTTAAACTTTGCAGGCAATGACACTAGTTTGTTTTTTAGTTTCTTAAAGTTCATGTGCTGTGCACTGTGACATCTTCCCTAAAAGCAAATCCACTGAAAAGGTGAGTGGAAATGTATTCATCACGGCTGCAATTTTATTTTCTTTCCCCAGTCCATTTTTACCCTCTGCTAATTGGCTGTGTGTGTTTAGAGGCTTTTGTGAAGAATAAAGATGCCATTGATGGATGAGCCTTATTGCACCTGTTACTATATTGCTGATGTCATAATTATCCAATATCCTACTCTAGATCTGTGCAGCATAGCAACTGGATTTTAGACCTTTTTGGAACATTGAACCCCTGATACGTTTTTTTCTCTACATTTCCTGTGAATGGTCCTGATGTTATTTAACATCTGTTTTCTGAGTCTGTGTGCTCTGACATTTTGATATTCAGGCCCTTATTTATGAGATACTGCCAGGCATGGAATTAAAAGTGTTCACAGAGATAACTTGGTCCAGTCTGTACCAATTTTCAGGAATTGTAAAAACTAAATAAAATGTTAATCAAGTTATAACTTAGTACCACACAAAATTGTTTGTGTTTTCTTCTGTAAATAAATGTGCCTTATCAGGTACTTCCCTTGAAATTGGAGTAATTCTCTTTTTAATGAAAAATATGAAGATTCACTTATTTATTTTTTCAGGAACCATGTGGCTTTAGATTTCACGGTGTTAGGGCTGTCTGTCTTTACCTGGACATGTTTTCTACATTGTAATTAAGCATTGTGGTCCAGTTGATAGACATCCTCTCTGCTCAAGAGAGTCTCAGTAAGTGGTTTTGATTAATTGACATAAACATGGTATGATGGAGAAAAGTACCCAGTTCTTGGGACAAAAGCATAAATGAGTTAGAGTCATTGCTTGTGGCACTGGCCTCTGTACTAAGTGAATAGGGATTTGAGGGCCACTAATAATCTAAAGCATTATGACGTGAGAACTGTTTTCAGTATCTTATAAGGTCATATCAATTAACTCAAATAGCTATCATCTCATTAAATAAGAAAATTAAATGCTAGTTTTATTGCTGTTTGATACCTATATTGGTTGCTAGATTTTATATTTTTGATTAGTTAAAATAAAAATAAATGTTAACTAATTAATATAATTTATTTGACAGTCACAGTCTTTCAAACTTTGTGGTCCATGGGGGAAAATTAATAAAACAAATCTTTGACATATATTGCAGATCACAGTCCTGAGGCCTAAGGACACCATAGAGACATTATCCATGGTTCAGTAAGAAGGAATAGGATGAATCTGTGTCTACTTAGATTAACCCTCTTTGTCCCAAATATCATTTTTAATATTGTAGGAGATTCTGTGTTGGGAGTTATATGTGGATTAGTAAAAACAAATTGGGAGTTATGAAAGAGCTGAGAGGAATGTAGAATTTCCTAACTGTGTTAGACATTATTTCCAGCTAAGTAAACTCAGAGAGAGTGTATGTTAGAAGTGAAGTTCATTTGTAAAGTAGAGCAAATCCCAAGAGTTTTCCATGTTAATCCTTCAAAAACATAACTGGCACACTTTAAGGTTCAAGGTGATTACTAAGTGTAGAACCTTTCTGTTGCCTGTCCTTGTTTATTAGTTGAGGCCATTTGCGCTAAGTAGGTGCCTCGACTTAGCATACAAAGCCAATGGCTTGGGTTTATTGTGAGATACTAGGAATGACAGAGTGAATAGATTCTCAAGGTCTTCAATGGTTCATCAACAACAAATGGACCTCTTCCAAATCAAATTAAAGCCCTACACAGATTAGTCCTATGTACTGTCATTTATAGAATATCTTTACCCAGATATTTTATGGGCTAATAAATACGCATTTGAATACTCCTTTGAACCCCTAAAGTAACTTTTAGGTATTGAGAGCACTAAAACAATTCTTGGTTTGGGATTTTCTTCTTGCCAGACATCATCTGGCAAGCTATAAAATGCATCTGTGCATTGAACTAAAAGTATTTATTTATTTATTTATTTGCTTATTTGCAGTATGCGGGCCTCTCACTGTTGTGGCCTCTCCCGTTGCGGAGCACAGGCTCCGGATGCGCAGGCTCAGCGGCCATGGCTCATGGGCCTAGCCGTTCCGCGGCATGTGGGATCTTCCCAGACCGGGGCACGAACCCATGTCCCCTGCATCGGCAGGCGGACTCTCAACCACTGTGCCACCAGGGAAGCCCCTAAAAGTATTTCTTGATTAAAAAAGAATAAAATATGACAGCAGAATTTCTTTATGCAGTAATATTTACCTATTTTCTGTTAGCAATAAACTCCACAACTTGAATTATAAAAGCACACCATATAAGGGAGTTTTTAAGTGCTGTATTAAATAAATGACTTTTCCCTTGCTTAATCTTAATCAGTCCTATGCCATCTTGACACAAATATGTGGCTAAAAGAGATCATTGTTTTGCAAGTAAAGGGGATTGTTCTCTGCTACTTGTTGAAATACCTAATATTTACTCTGTTGAAAGTTTAGAAATTGTTACTATGACTGCTTTTAGAATTAATTTATTCAGCAAATATTTACTGAGAAACTTTTCTTAGTTTTCTAGGCAATGGGAGATACAGTATTTAGAGTGAATATCATAGACGTACTTATTCTTATGGAACAGAAGTCTAGCAAAAGAGACATCCAATAACACAAAATGATAGTGGAACATGAAAAGTCCAGTCATTGGTGAGATTTCAAGATTTGAGAGCACCTAGCAGGGATGCAGAGGACACATGGGGAGGGCAGTGAAAATTCAGGTGAGACATTACATTTAAACTGAGACCTGCAAAATGAATAGGAGTCTGTCACACTTGGCAGGTGAAAGTATGTTTATTGATAAAGCAAGGATAAACAGGGGAAAGAGTGTTTCAGGAGAGGGAGCAAACAGCTTCTCAATATGGCCCCATGGTTAGAGTGTGGAGCACATGTGACTGGGAGATAGTGTATGAGGGGAGAAATGGCAGGACCTAAGATGTGAGATGTAGGGAGTGCCACAATGAAGGGCCTCCTAAGCCATGGGCTGTATCCTAGGACATAAGGGATTCATAAGAAATTTTAAATAGAGAAAAATAATTTCAGACTTGTACTTAAAAAAAATCCCTTTGGCAAAAAGGTGGACAGTGGGTAGAGAAGAGCAAGTCATGGAATCTATTGGAGTCATGATTATTAGGAGACCAGTTACAGGTGAAAAGGTATGGGCCTTGCATGATGAGAAATAAGGAGCTGAGGATTGCTGCACGTTTAGCCTTAGGAGTTTACGTTACTGCCTTCTGATAAATTCTTTTGGATTCTCTTGGAAATCCTGAGATGACTGCAGTGGGGCCTCCGATGTGGTGATTCCCCACTTTGTTTTGAGGCTGTGATTACTGAATGCAACATATTGTATTTTAGCTGTCTTTTTTTTTTATCATTTGGATTGCATCTGTAAAATAAGTAGTCTTTAAAATATTTTTGTAAGTCATCCAAACTTTATTTTGTGTTTACATTTATGCTCTGAATGTTTCTTTACTAGAAATGGACTCTTTTTTTTTGAAATGCTTTACTCTCTTCCCAGTTTATTTCCTATTCCAGAAAAGTTTTTTGTACCTTGAGAGAACACTTTCTATGGTTATTGAGTCCCCCTCACCTAACAGCATCATATCACAGCATGTCAACAACTAAAATACTATTCGTAAATGGATTTACAATCCCTCTTAGTCAATTCATGAACACTTATTTATTCCACATTGTTACAAACTAGTCCCATGATGACTTCAACTGAGTGGCAATGGAAAAGTTTGTAAACTCAGACCAGGTGGAACCACACATTTTAGGAGTCAAAAATTAAAGTTCATTCCCCATGTCACATGTTTGGCCCCTTGTAGAGTAGTGAATATGTATTTGAGTAGGTACCTCCTTTTTATTTCTTGAGTGGATCAGAGCAGCAGATGGCACCTCTGCATAGTAGAGAAATTGTATTCATTTCCTTATCATTACTGTTTCACATTTGGTCCCAGGGCAATGGCCTTTACCCCAGTCTCTAACTTTCTCTACTGCCAGAAATGGCTTTCCTCTTCCGTGGCCACACAGTGATTGACCGTCACCAATAATCTGTCTGAAATAAAGCTTATTTCCATTAGTGTAGCCAATAGCAGTGCTGTGTTTGCCAGACCTCTTATTTCAAACCACCGCGGTAACAGGGTGCTCTGAAAATCAGGCAACTGTTAATCAGATAACCTTGAATAACCAGGCCTGCTTAAACCATCAAGGAACAGGTTTTTTTTTAACTGTTCTTTTTTTTTTAATTAATTAATTTTTATTTTTGGCTGTGTTGGGTCTTCGTTTCTGCGCGAGGGCTTTCCCCAGTTGGGGAGAGCGAGAGCCACTCTTCCTTGCGGTGTGTGGGCCTCTCACTGTCGTGGCGTCTCTTGTTGCGGAGCACAGGCTCCAGACATGCAGGCTTAGTAGTTGTGGCTCACGGGCCCAGCTGCTCCGTGGCATGTGGGATCTTCCCAGACCAGGGCTTGAACCCGTGTCCCCTGCATTGGCAGGCAGACTCTCAACCACTGTGCCACCAGGGAAGCCCAAGGAACGCTTATTTTACACTTAGAAAGCAGGTACTAGTTTACACTTAGAAAGCGGGTACTAGTTTCTCTAGAATTAGGAATTCATGACTATTTCCAAAATGTAAGAATGCAGTTGTCATTGAAACTACTTAAAAATGCAACCTGGACAAATGGAATTGTTCTACTCACTTAGCTTTTTCATGCAGTCACGAAGTCTGGTTTCCAAGCTAAGCACCCTTTGATGTAGTTCCTCATAGTCATAGGCTCCAATTTCCTCCTGAATTCCAGTGAGGACGGCAGACAGATTCCGGATTTCCTCCTTGAACTGGGTGATTAACTTGGCATCTGTTTTGTACTGTTCCAGCACAGGAATCAAGGGCAGGAGCTCGTCCATCTTCTCTTTCAACTCCTGTGAAAAGCAGCCAATTGTATTCATGAGAGTCATTTAAACAGATCAAACAGCAACGTTCTTTTTCACATGATACTTAAGGGAGATTAAGAGAGATTCACAATTGCTTATTGTTTTTTTTTTTTTTTTTTTTTTTTTTTTTTGCGGTACGCGGGCCTCTCACTGTTGTGGCCTCTGCCGTTGCGGAGCACAGGCTCCGGACGCGCAGGCTCAGTGGCCATGGCTAACGGGCCCAGCTGCTCCGCGGCATGTGGGATCTTCCCGGACCAGGGCACGAACCCGTGTCCCCCGCATCGGCTGGCGGACTCTTAACCACTGCGCCACGAGGGAAGCCCTGCTTATTGATTTCTGATTGAAATTGCTTATTGCGTGAGAATGTAAGTGGCTACGTGATCATTAATAGTAATCCACTTATCTCAGCTTTTCAATACAAGAACACCTCTTTAAATGGTTACTTGCTTATGAAACAAATTGATCCTTATCATAATTACAAAACTTCCTATGGTAGCATTTCGGGGTTTATTTACTATCTTGCTTTCTGGTGGCATTTTATAAAGTGAACAATGCATTATTTAGTTAGGAAATAGAAGCAGGGTCCATCTTCTAGTTACGAATTATTAGAAATAGGTCAAATATCCTGTTTAGTTAAGTCTATTTACCCATTAACTAATTATTAATAATATAGGGGTACTTACAGGAAATTTTGGATCCTGGAACAGCTTTTGCCTAACAGAATTTTTCCAACTTTGGGCTTCCACCACTCTGTCCTACTCCTCCCTCTTTTTAATATCCTTCTTAGCACAGCATCATTAGGAAGGTAAGTTCAGCAAGTATAGTAAATCATGCAAAGCTTTTCAAAGCTCAAAGAAATGTACGTTGCTGTTTACTATTTTGAATTATTACCCATTGTCTGACTTCATTTGCCTAAGCAAAGATAATTTAGAGCTCTTTAGGTAAGGCAGAGTTGCTTACCAATGTAGTGAAATTAACTCTTTCAGGGGCTAAGGTGCTCATAATTGATGTAATAAAAGAGCACAGAGTTGTTTGAAACCGAAACGTTGATTTTTGTCTAGAGAACAAGAAGTATACTTTGCCAGCACTGTTTCCCTCACTCCTATCTTGGGACTGAGCCAAACCTGCAGTTTCACTTTCAGTTTCTGAACATGTCACCTTTTTTTCCTTTCTTTTAACTTGGTGGTGGTGGTCAGTGAAAATATTTCATGACTTTGATTCAGTTGTGAGTTTATTGCAATTTATCTCATTCGTTGAAGAGCTGTCACTGCTATGATCATAACAGAAACCATGCTGTATACTAACTAATTTAAGGAGCTGAAAATTGCATTTTACAGTTACATTTAGAGCATGTTATCACTATCAATGCATTAAAATAGCAGGAGCTCCCATTGCCACCCTGATTTATGGGCTTGTGTATCTTGGGGGGAATTTCCACTTCTTCTGTAAGATTGGAATGCTTAGAATTTGTCTGTACCTCCATGTTGAGTGGGAGGGGACAGAGAGTCTTAATAATGAGAAAGATTGATAAATATCACAGTCAAAAGTTAGAATTGCATAGCTTTGCTCATTTTAGTGGCTTATTTTGAAATAAACTCCTTATTAGTTTGAGCATTTTGTGCTATCCCTAAAGGAAGACACAGTTGCTTCATTAGGATTTTAATGAGAAGAGTTCTGATGGTACCATTTGCTGCATATTATAGCCACTGTTACAATGAAGTGTTTTACATTCTACTATGGGAATATTGAAAAGAGAGTAATTCAGTGTCACAATTTTGGTGGCATTTTATTTCCCGAGCTAAAAATTATATATATGTGTGTGTGTGTGTGTGTGTGTGTGTGTGTGTGTGTATGTGTGTGTGTGTATATATATGAATTTTGGGGTCTTTTCAGAAATTTATAATTCAATTATTGTCAGTCAGTTCTAACTCTGGACACTTGTCAGAGAGCAATAGAAAGTCCAACTAATGTACGTATCGAATACTTAAAAGATTAAAGTAATAAAATAACACAGATCTGTGCTTACTTATCCTTTCTAGAATTTCATTTTCTACTATGTTGCTCTTATAGCAAAGTGTATACCTAGACTATCTTACCCAACCAAGATTTCTTTATATAAGAATGATAGTCTCAAGTATGATAACGAGAACAAGCTTTTTTATCATAAAGAATATAGAAGACACAACCTACTTAAATTTTTTGATAAGCTGAAAAGGGTGTGCCAGAGGAGGATTTTCTTCCAATTTAAAAGTATTCTTCAATGTTAAACTTACTTTTGGAATGTTCCATTTCTTCTTCTCATATATGGCACTTCAGCAGCTGGAGCAAAATCTGACTCATGATAGGACTTGGTGAATAAATATATTCAACAAGCATATATTGAACATTTAATTATTATTAAATTTAATTCAGAGAGCTATAGTCTACCTGGAGAGGCAGTATAGCATTGGTATTAGGAGGCTTAACTCGGGAGCTGGACTTTGTAGTTCTGATACATATTAGATATACGATCCTGGACCAATTGTGTAATTTCTTTGTACATCAGTTTCTTCATGTGAATGATGGGAATAAACACAGTGTCTACCTTATAGGATTGTTGTGAAGATTAGATTAACTAATATATAGTATATTTAAAGTGCTTGGAACTATGTGTTGAATATGTGTAATTCTTCAAGAAAATGATGTTATTATCATTATTGCTATTTGGAGTTTGACTTATACAAGTTCTGTATCCACGTGGATTACATGAACTAGGAAAATCAAAATCATCATGTTCTATGGTGCTGCCTAAGAATTAAGTTTTCTTTTTGGTGGCTTGGCTTCTGCTAGGCAAACTTATAGAATAGGCAACTTTCTCATTTTTTTTCCTCTCAGCCTTGTATCTTTTTGTTTCTTTGTCTCCTCTCTTCTCCCATAAGTTCCCATAGATGCACACCCGTCATCATTTTGTCACCAACTCTGCCAGCCCTGGTACTTGCAAGCTGTCCCTTGGCGTCACAGAGTTCTGTATTGTCCATCTGAACTTGAATGATTTTCACTCTGAGCCAGAAACCCCGAGCTTCTCTCCTTCTGTCCCCCTTCCTTTCTGGGAATGCTCCCTATGTGCCGTAAGTACCGGCTGATCATTCCTACTTTGTTGATAGCCTCAGCATCACGTCAGGCTCACGGTATTGCTCTATCGTCTACACCCTAACCCTGAATATTGAAAATTGACATTGAACATCTTTTGGTTTTCTTGATCTCCTCTGTAATTTAGTATTTTCTGGGGAGGAAAGTGGGTACTAGTCCAAAACCATTTTCTTGAATATTGCCAAGCCCTGTAGCTCTTTCCCTGAACTTCCCTAAACAAAATTAAGAAAAATTAATAATTCTTCCCTTTGTGCCATTTTGATGTTTATGCCTCTTTTTACAGTCAAATTTTACCTGCCTGTTTGTTAGTTGTCTTTCAAAGAAGAGAGATTATGTAGTATATACCCAGCAGAGGGCCCAACACTGCCTTATACACAGTATGTGCTCAATAAATGTTGGTTAAAATTAATTTGCTTTTCAGCCTTATACTCTTCTGTGTTTACCATTCCCCCATAATTTCTCTATTCTTCTAGTTTACTCATTCTCTTATTTCTAATAATCTTTAAATTTATTTTTATCTTCTAGGCCTTGCTGTAATTTGTTATCATTTCTTAACATTCTGGCTTTGCTTACTTCTCTCTTCAGTTTAATCTCATGATTCATCACTTTAGCCCCCTCTCTTGTCAATACGCTGAACTTCCTTACCCTCTTGTCCTTCTGTTGTACCTTTCTGGGACAACTGTAAAACTGGTTCAGTGCAAGATTGTTTTTGATACCTTTCTACTCAGGCTCCTGAGCACCACTGAAGAAAATTACAAAACCATGCTAATTTCTGCCATATTAAACTGTGTCATGCAGAGACCCTGTTTCATGTCCCTGACTAGCTCCCTGCCAATCATAATTTTATATGAAAAGCACTTCTTATGTTTGACCAAGAACTTGGATTCAGGCCCACTCCCTCACCATTAGCAGTGTATCTCACTTCCTAACTGACAGGGAAAGCAGAGGCTATTATGCTCGTAAAATCACAGTATGTTTTGTAAACAATGTGCTATGCCTTTGTAAGGCAGACTATTTCTTTTTAATAGAGGTTCAAATGGCATTATCATAGATTTTATTTTAATCTATGACAGTGTCATACATAGTTAATAAAAATCCACATAGCATGCTTAAAAGCATTGTTTCTCCATTTTCAGTGTTTCTAGATAATTACCAATAAACAGCTTAAAGTCTAAAAAAATACTTTTTTGTGGGACTTCCCTGGTGGTGCAGTGGTTAAGAATCCGCCTGCCAATGCAGGGGACACGGGTTCGAGCCGTGGTCTCGGAAAATCCCACATGCCGCGGAGCAACTAAGTCGGTGCACCACAACTACTGAGCCCATGTGCCACAACTACTGAAGCCTGTGCTCTTAGAGCCTGTGCTCCACAAGAGAAGACCGTGCACTGCATCGAAGAGTAGCCCCTGCTCGCCGCAACTAGAGAGAGCCCGCGCTCAGCAACAAAGACCCAACGCAGCCAAAAAAAATAAATAAATAAATAAACAAAATAAAATAAATACTTTTTTGTATCAAATTGTGAAACAGCCCTTGTTTATGTGCTGTTAATAATGGTATTATTGCCTCTTTTAATAATTCATATTCTCTGTATTTCTCCTCATATTAGCAAGGCATAAAATCATCAGAAAATCTTTGTTAAATTTAATTATTAATTTTCCTAGATTTACCATTGTCATACATATTGAAATGCCTTTAAATCTATCCAGAATCTCCACCTAGCTCTAGGAGGGTAAGGCTCTTTTTATAGCAAGTCTTCTATGCATTCCTACCAGCTAATGGTCAGTTTCAGTGGAGAGATTATTGATGTCCCCCAGTGAATTTTGAACCTTGCATATATGGGCCGATGTACAGGTATTTCTAGCTGAGTGCCATGGTGGCTGTCCATCTTACTCAGTGTCTCATTTGGACTGACAAGATTGCTGAAGTCAAACCTACTTGAAAATGCTTGGTCATTAGTGTCTTCCGGTCATCTTCAATCTGCCGAAACTTGGCCTTCAGCCCTTTCATTTGGGTTTCCATTTTTAGAACATATTGGAAATCTCTCTGAGTTCTCAAGTTTAAGACTTCAATAGACTGAGACATGTTTTGAACCTGTTAAACAAGAACATTGGCATTATTGTCTGTTTACAGGTATATACAATCACTACTGAAGTAGGAAAAATGACATTAACATTAAAAACCGGAAGTGCCAAATCCATAATTGCATTTCCACAGAACATACTTTCAGAAGGCTAATTCTTCATGATGAACATTCAAATAATTTAGCAAAAGAAAAAACATAATTTAGCAAAAGAAAATTGTACCTGGACATTCTAGCATTAGAAATGACTAAATATTAATAAGAATTTGATATATCAGAAAAATAAATTTAAAAAATAGAATATTCATTCCAGGGCTTAGTAAGCTTATCATGGCTCAATCTATTAAATGTTAAGATAAGTTGTTTCTTAAAGTACTGACTGACTTCCTCAAGGTCTGGGATGCTTAGCAATTGTGGATGGTGGTGAAGTGTCCAGCAGATCTAGCATGCATTCATTCCAGTACAGTTACTTCAAGCTGCATCTGAAGTACTCCCAGGGGTAAGGCTGAACTGAGCAAGATGAGTGGTGGTAGCATTGGGACACCTCCTAACTCAGAGACCATACTGTTTAAGAGACTTGGAAAATGGCCACTGCATCAAGTGTTTGGTAGATAGGCAGTAAACATATGTTAAGGTGATGGCACCATCCCAAGTTCATTGAGCCCCAGGCTATTTAGAAGTGGGAAATAGGTGACCTATAAAGCATGTAGAAATGAGGAAAGAAAGACTAATTCTTACGGCAGCAGAATCTGGAAAACAAAGTGAAAGCCTCTAATAGAAGGAGAGCTATTAAATGAGTTGAGGAATAGAATATGACTAAACCAATTTAAAGGATACAATAGAGCTCTATACTTTGGTACTCACAGTATTGTCTACAGAGCAACAACTTGGCATCACCTGTGAACCTGTCAGAAATGCAGAATCTTGGGGCCCACCCCAGAGGTACTGAGGCAGACTCTTCATTTTATCAAGATTCCCTAAGTGATTCTTATGTTTATACATTTTGAGAAACATTGCTTAACATGGAGGAATATACATGAGAAAAGTGAGAAAAGCAAATGTAAAGATCTTTAATTTGAATCCTTTTATTCTAAATAAAATTCACCTCTCTCCCTCCCTCTCTCTTTCTCTCGCTATGTCTCACACGTACACACACACACACATACACACACTTGAGCACACATATGTAAAAGAAAGGAGTATATAAGCAAAAAACATGGAGAAAGATATGGAAGGATTAGAAGAATACATATTAGGTGGTTAAAATTAGTTTTCTGGTGGGGGGTGGTGAGGTGTGGGTGAGAGGAGAAGTAACAAATATTGTAGAAAGAGGTCCCTGGTAAATATTGTATATAAATTTTATATGCATAAATGAATACATGAAAGCATGGGCTCAAAAAATGGGATTTCAGATGAGTTTTACTTCATTTCATATATTTTTATGTGTTATTCCATGTATTTTAAAATAAACAAGTATTATTTATGTAACACATAAAAAAGTTATTTTCATTGTAAAACTTGTGAGTTACAAATAAGGAAGGGATTTGTTCAGAGACAATTTCTGTCATCAGGTAAGTCACAAAGCTTAGTGGACCAGCTAGCTTTAAAGAGCCCGTTGTCAATATATTCCTCAGCATTGGAACATTCAGAAAAGGCAGTGAATTCTGCTGCTTTGGCTTGCCTCAGTTCCTCCACTTGTTTTTTTTGTTTGTTTGTTTTTTTGTCAGAGAAGGTCACATTTTTCTGTTTCTTTTTCTACTGTCTTGATCCATAGTCCTGTCCTTTATAAACCCTGTCTTTTCGGGACATACTACAGTCTAGCTTATATTAAATCTAATTGTGTAATGTGTGTGAATGGGAAGCAGAAAAGTGGCTGCCCTTCTGTAAACTCATTGAGGTTAGAATCTGTGTCTTAGTCATACCTTTTATTCCCAAGACCTTACACAGAACTAGGCGCAGAATAATTGCTCAATAAATATTTACTGGGTAAAATTATCTTAGGCTTCCAACAGTAGTAATATGTAACAAGTATTTTAATATTTTAACAAAAGTATCTTTCTCCTGTCACTGGTTTGGCTATAGTATTACATGACCCTCAAATATCTCTTAATTTACTATCATTCCTACATTCAGAAAGCTTCATTTAAAAAAAACTTTGATGCAGCACAGAATTACTGAGGCAACATTGAAAGCATGGTAACTGCATCTTGGATGAATGCAATGCTTTCAAAATAATTTTCAACTCCATTATGGTGAAGCATGAATAAAGAAAAGCCATTTGTGTTAAAGAAACTATCTACACATTTAAATATGACATTTGTCTATGAAAACACGCATCTCTGGCATGTCCAATATTTTCCTAGGAATTCTGTGTACTTAGGCAGAATCCATACAATTAGAAAATGATAGGCAAGTGAGATATCCTGGATAAAGTTAAAACGGCCTCTCTTATTTTGCCTCTAACTTACCCTGTCAATTTAATTTTCAGCTTTATTTGTGTTACGTGAAAATGCATTGAGAGAATTTTTGCTGAGACTTGATTGTGACCTTCAAGCAGAATCATGTATAATTATAAGAGCTACATTTGGGGTGATGGCTAGAGATGGAGCTGTCTAACTGGGGAGGATGGTTCTGGGCTGCCTTTTGCTTTTCCTGCTGGCTGTACCTAGGACTGTTCAGTTTCCCACTGGTTATGGAGACCCACTGAGAGTCAGTTTCCTTGGTGATACTTGAGATTGGATCCCCATGATTACACTTGTGGGAAGGAGACTCATTCCTCTTTTAGTCTGCTTATCTCTGATGTCCTGCTATTCAGCTGCCTACACATGCCCCTGGTAGACTGTCTCCATAGTGTGGCAAGCTCATTGTTACTCTTCACTGATAATTTTTTTAACTCTTTATTTACCTTGGTTCTTTGTATAAATAAAACGTCTGAGGCCTTTCTGAACTTAAACAGAAATTAACTTAAATTTTCACTCTCATTTATAATTAGTGTGGAGGCCACTTGAAAAAAAGAAGCCCTACAGTTCAGTGTGCTTGGATAGCATTGGGATTAACACAAATAAACAGGGATTTCTTTACTGTAGGTCTTCACAGAACCTTTAGTATTAAACCATGTGACGGAAATCTTCAAGAGTTAAGTATCATGTACCGTGTTCCTTAAAATTATTTTATTGGAGGATGTCATCAGCATCCTATTCCAAAAATCACAGTTAAGGAAATATTGACCTAGACAATGCGGGCCTGTACAGAGATGCTACATAGCTAACAGACAAGCATTTTTTTTTAAGTGAAATATTTTAGTTTGTATACACTAAGACCTGATGTATTGTGAAACCAATTGTAATTTTTCTAATATTCAGTAGTATAAATACTTATTCAAAATATTTGACAGAGCATCACTTAAATAAGTGTGGGTACCACCAGTGGCATTTTGAATGACACTGGCATGTGTTGAGAAAATGCAAAGTTGATCTGGTATGGCTCCACAGTCTACTGGTTGAGTGACATTGATAAGTTTTTTAGCCTCAAAAAACACGTTTCCTTTTATGTAAACTTAGAAGGGCAACAACTTCTGCTATAAGGTTTGAATGGAGCAGATACAAATACAATAGATGGGAACTGTTGATATTAATATTATTATCAATAAGAATATTCCCTTATTGTAGAATAAATCAATCCTTTGGTTAATAATGAAATGGGCTGCTTAACGGTCATGCTCCTGTTTGCCATCTGGTACCATGCATATTTGTAAAACTATAGAGAAGCCAGCAAGGGACTGGCTCAGTCTGCATAAGGAATGCTGCTTTCAGATGTTTTTTTCTTTGGGTCAGTGCAGCAAACCAGTGCTACTTACTTCCTTCAGGCCACTCTAAATAGTACACACAATTTATTATTCCTCTGTTTCCATAACACTACCAAATGGCGAATTTGATTAATCTAACCTGTGGTGACCTTGATTTTGTTAATAAATTTTGTTTTTTGTCATTTAGGTATTGATGCATTTTTTTAAAACATCTTTATTGGAGTATAACTGCTTTACATTGTTGTGTTAGTTGCTGCTGTATAACAAAGTGAATCAGCTATACGTATACATATATCCCCATATCTCTCCCTCTTGTGTCTCCCTCCCACCCTCCCTATCCCACCCCTCTAGGTGGTCACAGTGCACCGAGCTGATCTCCCTGTGCTATACAGCTGCATTTTAAAAGGTGTGATTTTCTAGAATTTCGTTAAAACGGTAAACAAATTGCCTATTGGATGGTATGGTCATATAAACTTCAATGATTGCTTCAATCAATCCCCTTGGTTGTACTTTTCATACCTTATTCATCCTTTACTAATTCCTGGTTTTATCATAGCTCTGGAATACATTTCCCTCTGGACATGAAGAGAATAATATCCACTTTCTGACATTCATAGTTTATTTAAAATTTTCAGCTGATTTTTGAAGAAATGTCCAAGTCTATGTGTGGGTGTGTGTATGCAATGCTGTACTGAAAATAGTAACAGAAATAAGATTATCGAGTCTAAGAAAATGTTTCTCATCATAGTTGATGTAGAAAGAAGATATTTTTGCGTAGAAAAGAAGATGGAGTAGAAAGGTAGTAATCTGAGAGGAAGTACAAGTTAATAGAAAAGCAAAATTGGATTTAAAAGATTAAATCTTTTTACCAACGTAATTAATTTCCCTAGTAACCAAACAATATTAAACTATATGTTTGAACTTTTTCATAGATATAAAGAAAATCTATGAAGAGAAGAATAATCGTAGTTCATATGTCATGAACAGTTTTAACAGTTGAGAGGCATGTTAGCTGGGGTCATTAACTTGAATGACAGTTACATTTGCTCTTGTTTAGGGGACAGATATTGAAGGAGCAGGGAAGACTGGATCTTTTTTAAAAAGAGACTTAAGAAGAGAGAGCAAATAGGTGATGATGACTCCAAGGGTAAGGGCAGAAAAAGCAGACTAATCTCTGTATGAAAATATGAAAAAAAAGTCTTCTTAAAATCTTAGGGCATCGTTATACTTCCAAGTAATGTACACTGAGGAAAGTTATTTTAATTATATGGCAGTGGAAGAGTTACTGTAGCTAGACTTAAAATTGCATAAACTAGGGATGTCTGTATTAACAAAATCAGTGCTTTCATTTTTCTAGCTTCTCTTAATTTTCTGTTAAAGCTTCCTATTCAGTGCTATAATTGTGTAGATGATCATGGAAAGGATACTGCACAGAGTGAATTGTTGAGCATGATATCCTCTAAAAACACATACTACCTAATTTATCTTATTATCCCTGAAGTTATTTAAAATTCAAATATGTTGTCATCCTTCCATCACTCTGGCCACCCCAGCTGTCCAACTATATTCAGAGGCCAACACAGTGGAAGTGTGAATGAGGAAAATTGAAAGAACCATTCATTGTTTTTTTTTCCTCCCTAAACTAAACATAAATAACCTTTCATGAGATGACTTTCATCTGTGAAAGAGAATAAATCAAGGGCATTCTGCATTTGATTGTTATGGATCCAGCTTAAGTAAATTATATGGAGAGAATGCTATTGAATGAAATTGAAGAACTTAATGTTCAAAGGAATGACTTAGAAAATGATGTTAAATACTTGGAATTATTCATTGTCTGTCCAGATAGCTTGCATATTGTATGCCATTATTTTAACTTCCCTGCAAGATTGTTAATGAGATCGAAAAGTATGAGCTCAAAGAGCCTAGTGTGATCCTGAAAGTTGAGGCTAAATTTCTGTCATTGAAATAACATTTCATACTATTTTCTTCTTAAGGAGAGATAGACTAGATATTAAGAAATATGACAGAAAGCCAGTCTTAAGGCAAGATTGGGGAAAGTAAAAGTCATATAAATAGAACAACAGAGCAGGAATCTTGAGGTACTACTTTAAAGGAAGGGGAAAGCATTTATTTGAGAAGGGGTACAAAAATTGGAAGAACCCTCCTCACCATTACCTGCCTTCCCATAATTTCTTTTTCAAAGAATAGTATATTTCAATAAAGATATTCACAGGGGACAGAGGACACCTACCTTTTCCAGCAGCTGGCGAAGCTGCCTGCTTTTGGCATCCCGGGAGCACAGGTTTTGTTCTGGAGCAACCACTGTGCAAATGCATCGTCCATCAGGATCCTGTGCTGAGCTGTATACCTGCCACCCTTCTTTGGGACTAATCTGAGTCTGAGGAAATCAATAGCACAAAACACAGAAAACACAGACAAAGAGAGAAAGAGTGTGGGTTTGTATAATTGTAAGCAAAGCATGTTATTTTTTGATATTTAAAGCTTGTGATTTTATTCTCTAAAGTTAAAAAGAAAGAGATTAAATAATTCACATAGGCAGTACAGCTTCATCCAGTTATACCTTCCTTTTCAGTGCTCAGAAGGAGAATCTTTCTTTTTCTTTTGATTCCATATTATTAACTATTTATTGATCCTATACCACTTCCTAATGCTTTCTGTCATATTTGGACAATTTAATGCAGCTTTAGAAGTATCCACTAAATATTCAATACTTAGTCACATATCACCAATCTTTCTACACAGGCTCTGTTAGTTTGTCTTCCTCAACAGTAAGTGGTAATTAGTAGTATGTATTTTTCTGATTATTACTCATGTGTGATATTCTGAAGCAAAGTCCTCTCCCAGAGAGCTTCCCATGTATTGAAGGGTCAATTATTAATAAAGCTGGAAAGGTATCACATGAGAATATAGGGTAAAAATAATTAGACCAGCATTGTTTTGCGAAGGATATAGAGTCTCAGAAGAGTTAAAGATGGTATTTTCGCATAGGCCACCGAACTGATCTTCCCAAATTACTTTTGTGCACTTGTCACCCAAACTCCCTAGAACCCTATCTTAAAGTGATATTCCTGTTCTCCTGCAGTCTGCCTCCTATTTATGTTTCTAGTTTTTCTGTATCTTCCTATAAGAAACTTCTTTCCAACCAAATTGGTCTTTTTGTGTCCTGAAAGTGTGCAACCTTGTTTCACATCTTTGTATGTTACTCATTTTGTTCTCCTACTTGGAATACCTCTCTTACAAACCTTCAATTTACTCAGTCCTCATGGTTTCAACCTCTTCTGAAGGATTGTCTGTGTTATTCTTTAGGCACTTAGTGTGTATTTTCTAGTATTATTATCTGTCTTTCATATGTCTTTTTCAATAATTAGTCCATATCCAGCTACAGGATATATTGGCTACTTCCTATCTGCTATATCAAGTACATTCTATCAAGTACAAAAATAAGTAACTTATTTTTTGTCTAGTTATTTTTCAGAAGAACTCTGCTTTGAGCATACATTCTCCACTATGCAATCAGAAGCTGTTGTGGATGTCTTAATGCACAGCCCAGAGAGGAACTCATTCATTATTCCAGGTGCTGAGAGTGTCAGTGGCTTGACTGTCAACTGAGTTCTCTTTGGGGTTTGCTGAGGCTGAAGAATGCTGTCTGCTCGAGGTCAGACCCTATTACATGGGATAGCTCACATCCATTGACTTGCTGATGCATGGGTACAAAGAACGATGCTAAGAAGTAGGAATAATTATTATTCCCATTTCACAGAAGAGAAAATTAGTTAACTTGCCTAAGAATGCACAGTTTGTATATAGTAGAGCTATGTATGAAGCCAGAGCAGTACTGTCCAATAGAATGAGAGCCATGTGTATAATTTTAAATTTTCTAGTAGGCAGGTTTAAAACAGTAAAAAGAAACAAGTGAGATTACTTTTAATAATATATTTTATTTAACCCAGTATATCCAAAATATTATCATTTCAGCATGTACTCAATATAAAAATTATTCATGAAATACTTTACATTGTTTTTTTCTCCTATTTTGTACACTCTTTGAAATTGAGTATGCATTTTACACTTATAGCACACCTCAACTTGGACCAGCCACATCCCAAGTGCCCAATAGCCACAGTGGCCTCCTTATTGGACTGTATAGCTATAGAATCTTGCTTTTAATTCCAGTGCTATGGCCATATTAATATGATGCTGAACATCCAGATAATCATTCTTCAAGGTCAATCATATGGATATTGAAAAACCTACCTGACAGGTGTTACATAGACAGACCATCCAGTTTGCATCTGAGTTTCTTTTTCCTGTGGAAATATCAGATAAACCAGTGGGCCTCCTTCTAGCTAAGTTCTGACTAACTTCTGCAACTGGGATCTGAAATTCTTCAGTCTTTGTCCTTCCCTCTATGGTTTCCAGGGAATCAGCAGATAAAGAGATATTTCTTATATTATCAGGAGAAGAGGGAGATGAATTTTGTCTAGAAAAGAAGGTCTTTAATGACTCAGGCTGGAGGGGCTGGAGCAAGGAAGGATGAAAGAAAGGCTGAGACAGGGCTAGGAACATGGAGGTGAATGGTGCCCAGCAGAGAACTATTTTGCACAATGCCCAGTGTTACTGGGCTGGTCTGTTTGCCTTTAGACTGGAGCACTTTGCCTGGAAGCAGATTCTTCAAAGGACTTAAACCAGCCTGACCTCTCTCCACAGAGCTGCCATAGTCTGTGGCATCTTCTGTCTTGTAATTTGCGGCAGAACAGATTTACTCTCCTACTTATTCTCTCCCAGGCCCTAGCTCATCACATACCATCAACCAACACACAGATTTTTTTCCTTTCAAGGGCTTTAGAGAAAATTACTATAGGGTGCTTATAGGCATTCCAACAACAATCATGGGGAAGCTATAAATTATAAACTCACAAAATTCAAAAAGACGTCACAGTCCTTGTCCTTAGTCTGTAATGAAAAGGAAATGGTGCCAAACCTATCTTTTAGTCTCCTTTTTCAGATAGCTCATAGAAGTGTCCTATGCTGCCTTTTATTTCTGAGGTATTGGATTCATTATCATTTCTTTCTTTTGATTCCCCTTACTCCTTCTTTCTAGCATTTATGCCTGACTATGATTGGGACAGAAAGATGTACTTAGAATTATATAATGTTAGAATCAGATAAGATCATAAAGATAATCTTTTTATACTAAAGAAGAAAAAATGCAAAGAGATCATCTACAGAATAGAGATAGGTACAGCTTAGCAGAGTAGTTTCAATGATGTAATTAAAGGTTTAAGCTGAGTAACAATATGGAACGAATATATCTCGACATAGGCTCTACAGTTTCAACTAGGCTTTTCCTGACATTGGATACAAATCTCAAATATGTCAGAAAATTAAGGCTTCTTACTAGAATAAATTTAGCTTTTGTATAAAGGAGCAGGGACCACCCAATTATAATATTAAAATATCTTTAACAGCAGTGCAAATACTGATTATTAAACCTGGCATCATTAATATTGATGTTCGCTTGCCAGGTGTTTGGCTAACTAGTAAAGAGCTTATAATGTCAGGGCAGGGTGTCAGTTGCTCTCTGGAATGAGGGAAGCAGAAAAGGTGAATAGGGTTTGATGTTCATTTAGCATTCTTCCTGAAGGGTCAGCTTAATAAAAGTAGACTCCAGTTTTGTTTGTACTTTCAATTGTCTTCTTGTAAGAATTATTGAAAAGAGCCATGGCCTTATCTACTACAGAGTTAGTCTAAATGATCTCAACTATAGCAAGTTACCTCTCTGGCAAGAAAAAGGTAACTCAAAAGAGAAAAAAGCTAGTATAAAAGATGAGTGCTTGACAGTTGTGTGGGTTTGATAGAGACTTCTGTGTCAGGTTTAGTGATAAAATAAAGGAAGCTTTATGAGCGTCTCTAGTGTTCTCTTTTATGGCACCCATATTGGCATTGAAAAGAGGATAAAAATAAAACCAGCTAAGACCTCAGGTGGAAAGAAATATTTAGATGGGTTTTGGATACCAAGGAGAAAAGATCTGCTCTCATTTTAACTTAAAAGAGCAGTTACTTAGGTGTCAATAAAACTCATATAATAGTAATAGCAAACATTTATGGTGCTCTAGCCATTAGTTGGCAGTTCACATACATTATTGCCTTTGAATATTACAGTAACTCTATGAACCAGGTGATGTTATTCTGCCCATTTTATAGGTGAGGAAACTGAGGCTTAGAGACAGTAAGGAACTTGCTCAAGGTCTTGTAGGAGGTAATCAGCAGAGCTGAGATTTGCACTTGCACAGTCTGATATCAGAGCTTGAAAGTTTAACCCCCATACTGCACTACCAGTTATCTGAAATTCCCTTTTATATATGATGAAGATAATTCTGATAGCATTTTCTGAGCTACCGTGAAGCTGACTACTTGGACCTGAAGGGTGCATATGGTTTATTGCTATCCAAAGCATTGCTAATCACAGTGATTACTGATGCAGTTCTCTTTGAACCTTTTGTGTTAATTAGAAGAACTAAATGAACTATTTAGCAGTTTTTAATATTACAAAACTCATGAAATATTTAGGCATGCTCTAAATAGGAGAATTAAAGTGATAATTTTAACAACTGGATTTCAAGTTTGGATTTTTTGCTTACAATTTAATTACAGAGCTATGCTTTATAAATACAAAGCTACTGTGTGAGAAATCTCTCAGAACGTCAGGGGCTTTGAACAGGAAAGAAAGATCCTGAAGACTGAGGTTAAAAATAAAAATTAAAAAAATATCTTGCATTTCAGCATGGTTTTCTTTTTATAAAACCCCTTCTTTTGTATTAGTCTCACTTCTTTTGAACCAACTACCCTTTGAAATAGACATTATCTTATTTAGGAGGAAACTGAAATGCAAAGAACTGAAGCAATGTTTTCCGAAGTCACCCGTTTAGTAAATGTTATATATGGGACTTATACCAATTTTCTCCAGTGTTCAGATCAGAGCTCTTTATGTTCATCCTTTGCAGGTAGATTGCAGATAGATGGCCTATGTCCATTCACCAATAGTTGAAAAAACTTCGCTTTAGAGGAGATGCACCCAGCGAGGGCATTATCCAAACAATGTGGAAACAAGTAGCAGTTGAGACTCCAAAGGAATAATTAGCAGTAAAGCCTTGGCGAGACACAAGTGGAGGGACAGGCAAAGGGACAGAATTCTGATTCTTTGAAGAGGACAGAATCAACTGGTTGAACATTGTTAGGTCTTATGTTTATGGTGAATGTCTGAGAATTTCATAAAAGTACAGACTGAGGCAAAGAAGAATAAGGGGTCAAGCTACTGAAAGGGGTGTACAAGGTAGGGGAAAATAAAGCAGAAAAAAATCCATTTACTAAAACCTATTCAATTTAGAGTAGGAGATACCTGATGATTTAGAGGAGATACCTGGTGAAAAGTCCTTATAAATTATCTGTCTGAGGATAGGTTTGGTCTCAGAGAATGAAATGTGGTTTAGCATGCTAATGACTTTAGTTGTGAAGAGAAGAAATGTGAGGACAGGAATGATAGAGATGTTGACAGACCACACTTAAAGAAGCTGTGTTCTGGAGGATGTGTTAATAAAGATGTCACTGCATAGCAGTTTTCCTCCTATTTCTTATGAGACTAATTGGAACTGAAATAAGAAATATATATTCTTCACTCAAGGCAACCTCAAGGCTCTAAGAAAAACAACTGTAAAAATGACAAACAAACACTAAACCGAAGACACCCTCAAATTCAGGTTGGTTGATCACTTCTTCTCATATTCTGGAAATCATAATGACTCAGAGTTGGGAAGGACTTAGAAGTCATGTCTGGTCCTATGTCTTTCCACTCAGTGACACTTCTCATATGTATTCTCCTTGTGTTTCCGCTTGAACTCTGCATGATAAGGATTTCCCTGCTTCATAGGCAGCCCCTTCCATCGGTGGAAAGCTAAAGGACTGGCTCTGAACTTCTCTCTTAGTAATGTTCCCCCTTTTGCTCTCCTTATGCTTTAAGTACTTAAGAATAAATCTACTCTCTTACCCATACCACAGTTCTACTCTAAAAAGGCAATTATCACATTCTCTGTGACTTTCAAGATTTACCATTCTGTTCTTTCATCCATTTCCTTAATTTGTTTAGTTGGTCTTTCACAAAATAGACATTGCCTAAGGATTTGGGGAAGAAAAACAGTGGTACAAAACAGAAGTCAGATATCTTCATCCAGGACTAAAAAAAAAAAAAAAATTGGTGAGTTAAGAAACTTAGAGAGTATTGAGAGTTTGTATCAGAGTATTCTACTCATTTTCCAAAACTTAAAACTGACTAAGTCATTGAAGTAGTTATTTATGAGGAGAAGCTGGCTAGACATTTGAAAATGTAGCAAAACAAATCATGGAAGCCCACAGGTCCCTTGGAGGCCTCTTCCCACCACAGCGGCAGGGCTGATTGAGAACAGCTGGTGTCTGCTAAATGTCCTCTGCTTATTTAATTATTCTTTTCCAGGTTCTTCCTGGTGTGGAATCCACAGTGTGAGTGATTTCTCAGAAGCTCAGCCTCAGGGGGAAGTTACTCTGCATCAGAGAGACATGCCAGAAGGAGCCTGAGCTTTCTCAGAGCCCAGGTTTTGTCTCTGCAGACACCCGCTCCTCCGAAGGCAGATGGGCCCAGTTATAGATTAGGAGGGGAAGGAAAGAAAGAGAGAGAGAGAGAGAGAGAACAGGGCCAAAGAGGAGGATAAAGGGATGTTTCAAGATTCTAAGAGAAGCCAGAGGGAGTTTATTCCCCTAATAAGGAGCAGTGTTTAACTACTTACTGACAAAAATACCCTGGAAATTTAAAAACCTGTTTCAGCTTTTGAGACATTCAAACGTACACTGCCTATTTCAGAGGTACCTGCCATAAACAGATTTAATTGCCTTTAATGATTAAAACCCTATATTTCTTATTTTTGTTTTCTCAAGGTTATTTGAAACTACCATTTTAAAGAAAGACCATATTCATATTTGTGTAAATCTGTACTTTTTGCCCTCTGCACATCCCACAAACACTCATAAAACAAATTTTAAGACCTACATTATTTATTTATTCATTCATTCATTTTCGGGGGGGTGTATACAGACTTGCAAGCACAGACTTTCAAGCTTATACCATTCGTGCTGTCTAAAGTGAGAATGTAGAGTGAGAGAGTTGAGAAGGGCTGGACACCATAGCTCTACTTGGAAGGGAACTGTCATCCCTTCCACCTAAGGAAAGTGGAGTCCAGGGACATAGGAAACCACCTGAGATGGACAGAGAGAACCTAGTGTGGCACTAGGGACCAGGAGGGGCAAGGAGAGCAAAGGTGGGTGAGATGACTTCCCTGGTCAGGACTGCAGTCAGGTGACTTGCTTCTACCCTTGATTCTGTCATTAACCAGCGAGGGGAAATCTCTTTAGTCACTTAAACATTTGGGGTCAGTTTTCCCACTTGCAGAATGAGGAGGTTGGATTAGATCAGTCATATTTCCAGCTAAGCTCCTGAGAGTTCTAAGGTTTCTGTGGAGGCATTTTGACCAGGGAAAGGGGTTGATTATATGGGGAGGGAACAGATGATAGAGGCACAGTAAATGCCTCCCCCCAATAATTTATTATTTGACCCATGACCTGTTTTATATATTGGATTTCCACCTCAAGATTCATTCAGCAAATATTTATTCTGAATGTATTACGTAAGATTTAATTCTAAAAAAAAAAAAAGGCACTGCTGCCAAAAAATAGTGTAAAAATAACTGGCCTGGATAGTTTCTAAGATCCTTTCCAGCATTAACATTTAATGATCTTAATGTAGGAACTAGATTCATTCATTTCTCACCATGGGAATCCTAAGATATGAGCAATTATCTTGAATAGTTAAGGTGGGGAAATTGCTTCTGTAATATTTGGCACTTCTGTAAAACATGCACGCACACACACTCACACTCATTCACTCACACTCACACACTTTTGCAACGTGATTTCTCCATTCCAGTGAATAACATAGTGTAAAATTTTCTGAACTTTATTTTTTGTCACTCAAAAGGTGACTCAGTCGTGTCAGAACATTTGTAGACCATACCAATATTTTATATTTTTCAACCAAGAGATTATTAATCAGAAGAAATCCATTTTCTTTAAATTACTAATTTAAAGAAAATGGATTTACTTTAAACTCATAAGAGAGCAAGAAGTTCTAAAAAAATCATGCATAATTTTGGAAAGTTGATTCTCCTCCATCAACAAGAAACAGGAAATAACCAAACCAATATCTGTAGACACAGAAAATATACATATCAGAACCAAGGTACCAAGTTTGAAACATAGCTTTTTCATGAATTGCTTAACTAGGTTCATTTCTTGAAAGAGTTAATTCAACAACTAAGTTGTTAAAAATCACCAGGTACTTGAACATTGAGGAAATTTGGCTCAGTAAATATTAAATAATGTAAATTTCTTTGTTTTGTGATTGCTTATTAATGCCATGTCATGGTTTCTTTATAACTACAAATGTCTTTTACACCCTCCTGCCACACACATCATACAGGGAAGGAGGGGAATCTCAATAATGGAGGCACTGAGGTACCATAAGTGGTTCAAGGGAGGTAAAAATATAAAAGCAGGTCAAAGTGTGCCTCACATGTGCTCTGCTGTTGCCCTGAGCACCAGGTTAATCTGGCAAATTATGTAATTAATTTGATCTGCCTCTACTCAGTTAATTACACGTTGATTGACAGAGTAATTATTATTAGTAACTGCAAACATATCTTGAAAATGGAGAGTTGCTTTTTTTTTTTTTTAAGTATCTGACTTTTTCTGATCTGTGGGAGCAGTCCAATGGTAAAAAACAGATAAACATAAAAAGGTAAAGGGCTCTGAATACTAATTGTTTCTGTACTTATTATTTGCTAGCAGGGAAATTGTTTTTCCAGGTTATTCCTTCTATTTGAATTTGTAAGCTTCTATTTGAAGAACCAATAGTTTTCATTTTTATTTGAAATATTTTAGAGTATTGCCAAATAAACCATGAGAAAAGACATTTTTTATAATGTGAGAAGGGTTAAAAAGCCACTAATCGTAGATGAATGAAGACTACAGAGTTAGCCTTGTGACAGGAGAAGAGTTTATGAAAAAATTAAACAATACAGGGAGATGATTTTATCAAGTAAGTTTTCTGTTCGTGATTCGTAGCTCTCTTAAAGGATTTTTTGGTCATGCTTTAAATTGCTGAATTTTTTTTTTTTATTCATTTATGTTTAAAAGAGGTTGGTTTCTCTGACTGAATGCATTTCAGTCACAGGAATTGAATTCCAAAGAAGAACCTGCTATAGTAAAACTAGATTAGCTAGAATATACCCTATAGCATATTCTGTAGGAAAAATTATGGGGATTTTACAGATGTTAAAAGAAGTAAAATAATAAGAAACAAAACATATTTTAAAAGAAAGAATTCTTCAAAACCTCAGAACAATATAAATTAAAGCTTTTCATTAAGAATTTGATGAATCTAGTATTTCCTTTCACAGCTAATTTCTCAGGCAGTTCGTTTATTCTTTGATGTAACTTTAAAGTGTTCCTAAAGGAACATCCATGACTAAAGTTACCACATAAATATTGTATTGTTGAAGAAGACCTGTAAATAGAGAAGCAAAATCTCAGCCTTTGCAGTTTACAAAATAAAGCCCACTGGTTTAATGCACTTACTTCCCAAGACGGCCAAACCCACCGGAGTGACTTACTAAGGTATCTGGCGTTGATAGCCTCGTGGTGTTCAGTCCTACCAAGGATGGGAGAGTTTGGGACATCCAGTTTGATATCATTGCCATGGTGCTAAGCACAGCGCCAAGCTTCAGCAGTGGAAGACTCATTGCTGTGGAGCTAATGAGTTTTCATAGTGACTGATTAAGATCCTGGTTCTGGGCTGGCAGCGGGAGGCGTGACTGCAGCACGCCACCTCTACAGCATGAAAAGATGAAAAGAGATCAACTTCCCAAGCTCTAATCATGCAGGGAAAGCTTACAGAACCTCTTTCCCTCACCCTCACAGGAAGTTCCCTGCTCTTCCCTTTTCCTCCTTTACCAGATACTTTGCTGGATCATCAAACAAAATATTCTTGATAGGGCTTCACTGGTAATTGTTAGAGCAGAGGTTGAAGGAAGGAGGAAATTAGAGCTTTTCCTGCTCCACTATATAGTCAGTTACCATCAACAGAGTTCACTGCCTCTGGGATTTCTGTCAGTATAATCAGCTTCTCTTTATCCTTCATAAAAAAACATAGCACCCTTAAATTGAGGTCTGTCAAAGCGCGCATTTCAAACACCAAATTTAATATCCACAGATTTCTCTGAGCATGGAAAAAGTGCTTTTAGACAAAACATGAAAACAAAGTCTGAAGAGAATATCCAAGATGATTAGATAATTGAGTAAGAAATTATTTTTTATATAGTAACCTAAAATTAGCACTGTTGCCTCTTAAAAAAAATTGTCAGAGATTAATAGCTACTGCCTGTGGAGGACATTGCCCTAGGCACCTTATATGTGAACAGACAGAAAAGGCAGCCTTGGAGAAAAGCTCCTGATAAAGAAATTTCATAGGTTCCCAGTTTTGCTTTTACGAATGAATGCTTAGCAGTTTCTCAGGCACACAGCAAACTCAGTTAACTCTATTTTCACCTTGTGAAGAATGACAGACCAGTACTGCAAGTTTATGTCATGAGAGAACATGTGACATTAAAAAAGCACAAGACTTGGCTTCTGTGACTCCCCAGGGAGTCTGAGGTCTAGCTCCTTGTTCTCTTGCAGTTAGTTGAGTGACTGGCCAGTAAATTAAAACTCCTTGGCTTCACTTTTTTTTTTCCCTGCGATATGTGGGGGGTGGACTCGCTGCTCTCCAAGGCCCCTTCCAGCTGTGAAATTCAATAATCTGTTTATTAGAGTTCTGACGGCAAATGTATATATTGAATTTGCGGCTTATGGGTAATTTTATTATATTCTTTTTACAAATACTGCAAAATTGTCCACATCCAAATCTCAGGTCCCAAATGGAATAAATCAGAGGCCCTTGTCTTATATAATATATGTGGTTTAAAATAAAAATACAGAGAGAAGACGTGAAGGGAAATGTGGGTGAATGAAAATTAAGTGAAAAAGAATCATATGAAAAGGAAAAAAATACTGTTTTGATTCCTTAGGAGAATTCTGGAATTGTTTGTATCTCGAAAGATATGTATTTTCCTTAAACAGTTTTGGCAGGAGAAATAAAGAGAATATCTTTAATAAAATTGAAAGACATATATATTTATAAAGGTGTGTGTGCCTTTATTCTTCAAAACAGCTTTAAACTGGGGTGAATACTGAGACTCCTCAAATCTTCCTTGCATATATTACCTTGAAATCCAGGCTACATTTTTTCTTTCAGAATACATCCAGATGTTTCAGCTGACCCTTATTTTTTAACCACAGTGCCCAGAAAACCAAATATTACGTATTTTTGTCTTTTTCAAAAATCGTGTCATATGCAAAATTTAACATAAAAGCACCATAGTTTATATATTAAACTTAGTATTAAATAACAGCATTCATAGAAAGGACTGTTAAATTTTACATTATTATTACAATATGGCAGTAACAAAAAGTAAAGTGGATATACAAATCTAGTTGTTTGAAAAATTACCAGGAACTCTACCTGACTTTAATAAAGGAGAAGAGTCTCTTTTAAGAGCTTAATTTCCAAAATTGAAAACTAATATAAATGCAATTACTGGATAACTTAAGATGCAACATGGCAGATGGTAATTATACTTATTAATGAGCTATCAATCAACAAAATAATAGCTTCTTTAGAAGAATATAACATGAATATCAGGGGAAACCAGTACTCTTATTTGCAGATTTAAAAGAAATGAAGAAATAAAGAAAAATACAATATAAATGGAAAGCTTCTTGTAATTTCCCAGAGATGCAAATACCTGCACTGAAGAACTGAAAGAGAACAACAGTGAAAGTTTATGATTTGATGATGTTTATGAACAATGTAAAAGCTATAATGTGTGGTTTAAAAAAAAACAGATTTAAATGGCACACATTGAAATAGAAAAGCTTAAATTATAATGATTGTTAGTTATGGGAAATAAAATAGCTATGATTTATAAAAGGTTAAATAGTTTGCATTGCTCTCATAATCT
This sequence comes from Phocoena sinus, assembly GCF_008692025.1. NCBI lineage: Eukaryota > Metazoa > Chordata > Mammalia > Artiodactyla > Phocoenidae > Phocoena > Phocoena sinus. The sequence goes on from NC_045763.1 coordinate 91,157,033, forward strand.
AGTAAATTGATTATAATTTCCATTTTATAAGTTGGGCTCCTGTTTGCAGATGGGGAAGCTGATTTTTCTATGTGGATGTAGCAACCTGTGTTCAGGGCAAGAAACCCAGTGGTTACAGAAGTCCCACAAGCATGGTGTGAATGTTGATGGAGTAAAGTAGCAAGAGACAAGCCTGGAAATACTAGCAGTTACCAACTCCCAGGGCTTCACAGTCAGCCAAAGATGTTTGGATATTATCTTGGATGCAATTCAGGAATTTTAAGCAAGGCTGTGAAATCATTAGTTTTATGTCTGAAATTATTACATTGGCATTTTCATGATGCAGGATAGGCTGATGGGGGTTGTAGGAACAGCAAAGCCTATCAGAGACAGGAACGTAACTTAGGAGCATATTCTCATAGTTCAGGCAAGAGATGACAAGGGCCTAGAACAAGAAACTGTCTGTGGAGCTCAAAAGGATGGATACCGTAAAGAATTGGGGTGAAATCGTTAGTGATTGAATAGATGTGAGAAGTGTGGGAGAGGAAGTTATTGATTAATATATTTATTCATTAGATATTTTATGGTAGAGTGATTTCATGATAAACCTATATAGTAAATATTTAGTAAGCAAATAATTAATGACCAAGAAAGACTTATAGGTAATCTTTTGTAATATTGGCATGTGCTGTCATTGGAATTTTATTTTTCTTTGATCTGGAGCACGAAAGTTTAACATTGCTTTGGTACTCAGTACACTTGCTAGTCTGGGGACTATCTGTATGGTAGGTGTGTGTGTTGTTTTCTGGGGAACATAGCTTGACTAAAAGAATAGGTGAACCAAAGTGACCTCTAGAAAGAGCAAAGTAGACCCTTGCTAGCAAGGAGGAAAAATAGGAAGAGTGGCATAAAGTAGAGGAAGAGGCTTAAAGTTTATGCTAACTTCGTACTCAGTCACAGAGGATGAAGAGAATAATACAACTTTGCTGAGTGACACAAAGTCATTCTGGGTCTCTGGAGCTAATAGTCCAACTCAAAATGGAGAAAAAGGACTGATGTTCTTGCTTCTTCCTTCACTGAGAAGTCAAAGCAATTACAAGAGAACTTCCATAAGGTCCCATTACTCTACCTACCCACCTGCCTCACCTGTGCCCACATAACTCTACCTTTTCTCCTGTTCCACACATAAATTGTTTGTGTTCCTAGGTAAGGTTGATTCCCCCACTCTGCACTAGATGAGTGCCTTTCAGACTATCATGCATAAGGAATTACCAGGAGAGCTTGATAAGACCCAGATTCCTTTGTCCCACCCTGAGAGTCTGACTTATTAGCTCTAGCACAGGGCCAAATAATTTGCATTTCTGACAGTCTCCTAACTGATTCTCATTCTGCCATTCTTGGACCACCTTTGAGTAGACTGCCCTAGATCACATCCATCTCATCAACTCAATGACAGCTCTCTTAATCCTTTCCTCTCTTACTGACATCAATAAATCTTCCCACTTTAATGGGCCATTCACAGCAGGATATAAACACCCACTTATATCACTCATTTTAAATACAAACAGGTAAACAGTAGTTTCTTGATCCTATTTTCTCTCCATTTATTTCCCCTATCACTCACTGTCCCTTTGCAGCATACCTTCCTGAGAGTTGTCTATACTCACCGTCTTCAGTTTCTCTTTCCCTAATCAGGGTTTTGTTCACACTTCTCTACTCCACTGATACCACTTTTATCAAGGCTAGCAATGATACCATGTTGCTAAATCCAGCAGTCAATTCTCAGTCCTCAACTTTCTTGACCTATGAACAGCATTCATCAGACTTTTACTTTATCCTTCCTGAAAGAATTTCTTCAAGGATACCACATCCACCTAGTTTTCCTTCTACGTTCTGACTTACCCTTCTCAGTCTCTTTTGTCGATTCTTCCTCATCTATATGCTAATGACTCCCAAATTCATTTCTTCCTCGCAGACCTCTCCTATCAATTCAGACCTGTATATCCAATTATCTACTTGACATCTCCACTTGGATGGTTAATAGACATCTTAAATTGAGCATGTAAAAAAAAAATGAGCTTCTGATATGCCTTTCCCATCTCCAGCAAACAAAGCAAAAGAAACCAAAAAATTATATACATGTAACCATTCCTATAGTCTTCTTCATTTCAGTTCCATGGTTGAAAAGTTAGATTTCAACCTTAACTTTTTCTTTTTTTTTTTTTGCATCTCTTATCAGTTTCATCATCAGGTCTTTTCATCTCTACTTTCAAAATATACCCAGCATTCAACCATTTTACACCACTCTCACTGCCACCATGCTGCTCCAAAGTCATCATCATCTCTCATCTGGTTTAATACAAGAGCCACTGCTAATTGACCTTGTACCACTTCAGTCCTTTTTTTAACCCCCCAACAGAGTGATTCTGTTAAATTGTAAGATTATATTATTCCTCTTCTTAAAACTCTTTAATAGATTCCCATTTCACTCCTGGTAAAAGTGAGAATATTTAGCATGAACCATAAGGTTCTGCATGATCTGGCTTCCTCTTATTTCTCTGATCTCATTTCTTATAACCCTTCCCTTCACTGGAGTCACTCTGGTTCTTCAGAGATGCAAGATAATTTTCCACCTCAGGGCTTCTAGTCTCTCAAATGTCTTCTCACTTCCTTTTTGTTTTAATTCAAAGATCACTTTCTCATAAGATCTTTGCTGACCACACTATCTCAAATTTCTACACTTTTCACCTGATCATTTCATGTTGTCTTTTGCTGGTTTACATTTTTTCTCCTTAGAACTTATCACAGGTTAGGATCCTATATATTTTAATTATTCATCTTGTTATTTCTTTTATCCACTAGAAATAAAGTTCCATGAAAGCAGGAACGTTGCCTGTTTTGTTCACTGGGGTATTCTCTATGCCTAGGAGAGTACCTAGTACATAGCAGGTTATCAGTAAGTATTAAATTAATGCATAAATTAATATATTATTGTTTTGTTCCTGAACTTCCCTCATTGTAAAATGGAGACCATTTTAAATGCAAAAATTAAAATAGAGCCTCCCCGCTTTGTTGCAAAATGAGCCAGTGTAATATTATTGCATTTTGCATGTGTGTTGTTACGTGTACACGATGAATGTATACCTGAGTAAAAAGATAGTGTAAACTTAAAAGTTAAGAATGCTTTTTCCTTCCAAATTTGATATTTAGAATGCAAGCACTTTTGGTCTAAGCCAAGAAGTACTGTCTCTCTTATTTTGACTTCTCTTGATAAGCCTCAAGTCACTGGAACCCTGAATAAATATATGAAATATATTTCTTCTCTTCCTCTTGCCTTTGGCTAATGAAGTTTGCCTCCAATAACATAGGGGAGGATGGAAGGGACTGTAGGCTATGGAAAGGATGAGTTTAAATAAAATGAATTGGAGAAGATGGAGATCTGAGTGTCCATTCACTCAACTTCCTTTCATTTGGCTCCTGGCAATCAATTAGGGACCACCTGTAGCTCCTAGAATTCAGTGCTTTGCCATTCTTGCCTTGAGGTTTCAGGGTTGTCTTAAAAGTGTTCACTAAAGAAAGAATGTATTGAGTGAAAAACATTAGCAAAGTTCTCTAAAGGGGGGATTTCTGTCTTCTCATCTTTGCCTTCATCTGAGAAGCCGACTGATGCTCTATAAGCCCAGGGGATCCTCTGTTGGCAGCTTTTGTTGCTACTTCAAAGGAGAAAAAAATGGATGTGTGCGGGAGGAATATATTCAGGGCAAACATGGTTTTTTGTTTTTTTTTTTAACTCTGACTTTCTACTCAAACTTGAAGAAGTGAAAAAATATAAATCCAGGATTAGGCTAGAGGAAAGGAGGATGCAAAGTGGTGTGACAGAGAGACCCTCAGACTGTAAGGCAAAAGACTTAAATTTTGCATCACTTAGTCATTGCCTTGCTCTGGGTCGTTCAGCTGGGAAATGGAGAGATTAAATTGAATTTCCTATATAGTCCCTTCCATGATATAGTGCCATACTTAAGAGCTCAGCTTCGATCTTTGCAGTTACACAAGCCCCTCCTCGCTTTCTGCTCTGACACTACTAGACAGCTGGCTGTGTGACCTCCCAGAGCCTCGGTTTCCCTATGTGTGAATCGGGGATAACAAGAGAACCTGATTCCTTAGGAATTTGTGAGGATGAAATAAACATCTACATATAAAGCCCTTATCACAAGATTTGGCAAACAAGGAGTTCTCAATCAATATTTGTCATCATTACTCTAGTGCAAAAGAAGTTTATGTATCTTTTCCCCATATTTATAGAAGAGAGAATAGAGATAGAAATTGTTAGCAATAAGGAAGTAAAGATCACCAAATTTTGTATAAATTACCAATGTAAAGGTTTAGCTTTAAGAGTTTTAAAAGGGTAAAATATTCTTGATTCCAGTGTGCTTGGTTCATAGGGATTGGCTGACAGCAGTATCCTAGAAAGGGTCTAAAGCATACCCATCCCACAGGCCAGCCTTGAGGAGCCACTTGTTTAAGCCTGTCTGCCTGGCACTGTTCTTAGAGCTTTATTTGTATGAATTCATTTAATTCTCACACAAACCCTATGAGGTTGGTATTGTTACTATAACCAGCTTATAGATGAGGAACTGAGGCACTGAGAAGTTAAGTAAGCTAGCCTAGGTCACACAGCTAATTAAGGGCAAGTTCAGTATCTGAACCTCAACTGTCACATTCTAAGTATGCTTTTAAGTATTATGCACACACATATGTGCACACACACACAAAAAAAACACATGCAATAACAGTATTATAGCAACTATTTATTTCAAGTTTAATCTTTTTTTAAATAATTGGAATTATTTGGGGGAAGCATGCAGTTTAGTCATTGCATGCTCTCAGTAAATGAATACTTAAAGCTGAGCACAAAAATTAAAAGTAATGTGTCTTACTTATTGAGTTTATCTTTGAATGTGACAGAGCCAGGTCAGGGAGTCACTGACTCAGGTAAGTGTTCAGTCCCTGCTTCATTTTCATTGGAATCTATTTTCAGGTTTTTCTAATTCACCCAACTTACCAGGGCAGACAAGTGTTAAATTATTGCCAAAAGCTCTTCTGGAAGAAATTGTTTAGAAAGAGAAATCTCAAAGAGGTTGGAAAATTGCTTGGTGATCAGAAAGAAGACTGTTTCAGTGGTAGCGTGAAAGAATAAAATTGGATCTTAAAATGTGCAGTTTTCTGAAAGGTTGTTGTAAGTTGTTTCATAAAACTTATCTCCCTCTTGGAAGTTGAAATGTATGTTTAGCAGGAACCAAAATTCTGGTAGTAGTAAATACCCCCAAACATCAAAGTATAAAAGAATACATTTGTAGCTTGCTTTTTAACAAATTCACATAAACAGCAGGAGCTCTGCAGAGTTAATTTGTACGTAGCAGCATTAGCTACTTATTTGTCAGCATTGTCCCCTCATCAGTATGTGTAGTCAAAGTTGTTTTGTGATTTGAAAGAAAGCTCTAGCAGACAAACATAGTTAAACATAAATGTCTAAAGATCTGGACTTGAAACAAGTCAGGCAAGCTTCATCATTGAAAGAGTCGTGAGAGTTATGTAGTTTTATAAAAGGGGGTTGGAAAAACAGTTAAGGCCAGGTCATTAAAACAACCATCACATAGATGAAGCTGTACAAGCTCATTACCTCATTTGCTTGTCCTTTTATGTTTCAACACATTTAAGAACAACTGACCTTATAAAAACAGTTTTAGGAGGACAGAAGTAACTTGACTTACAAACAGCTCCCTTTGTGAATACTCATCTGAAAGGGGCCCAATGACATATATATGAACTTGACATGGATAAGTAAAGGAAAACTGTTGACAAAGGTTATCTCTTGTTATTGAAGTTAAACAGATGATTTTTTTCTGCTTCCTAATATTTTTTGTTCTCTCATTTCCCAGCTTAATTATGTATTATTTTCTGTTAGAAAAATGTAAGCAGAAGTATGTCATTATTCTCTCATTGACTTTTAAAGGCATTGATCTGTTAAACATTTATTAAGTACATTCTTTGGGCCAGGAACAGTACAATACTGAAAAATGCAAGATTAATGTGGTACAGCCTCATATTTTGGGTAATTTATCAATCTGAGAATGTAACAGACTATAAACAAATATGTACATATGAACTGAATAGTTCCAATCTTATAGAGATATAGTGGAGGATTAAAAGAAAAGGAGATTGGTATCTTCTGGTGAAATGGTCAGGAAAAAGATAGTGCTTGAGCTGGTTTTAAAAGTTTAGCTCTTAATTCTCTTAATTCTTAACTCAGGGAAATGGACAGTGTAGTTTACTATGGACCCAAAAATAAAATAAAATTTAAGTCATAAGGAATTTTGTGCAATGCTTCAAAGAGTAGAGAATTATATTCTTCAGCCCTTCCTTTGTCAATATGCATCATTTGTCCTAGTACATTTTTACCTCTCTTCCAATTAATAAAATAAAATCATGATATTTACTTAAACCATAATAATATAGGGCTATTGAGTGAAAAAAGAGAATAGAAAAAATGAACATTATTGTGAAAACAGCATTTTCCTTGAGAAGGAAGAGAGGTAAATAGAAATATCAAAGCTCTTGAAGGACCTTGCATTATCAAGAAAATTGTACTTAAAATTACATGCACATGTCAACAGGGGGTAGTTTGAATTCTAATATTTACATGTAATATGAGTCATAAAGCATATGGCTGAAAATTTAATTCTAGTATAGATGCTTCTTGTCAAGTGTCTGGTAAAATGTATGCAGATAGGGTATAGCATGAGGAGTGCTGCAATATTTGCCATTATTGAAAGTAGATTGTCTTTGCAGTGCATTCTCTCTCTCTCTCTCCTTCCCTTCCCCTCCCTCCCTCCCTCCCTACTTTTTCTTCTCCCTTCTCTCTCTACCTTCTTTCCTTTTTATCTTCCACCCTTTCTTCTACCCTTTCCTTCTTCTCTCTTCTTCTCCCTCCCTTTATTCTCCTTCCTTTCTTTTTCTCTTTCACTATCACCTACGTGTCCTACACTGAAGTAGGATACTAGTATGGTTGCAAGGGCTCCCCAGGTGATTCTGATGTGTTCCCAATTTTTAACAGCCTAGGCTGTATGGCTACAATTTAAGCACAAATAATTCTAGTATTTTACACTTCAAATTTGGAAGTTTTATGTTTTATCTTTCTACTCATTCAACACTATTTAAAACAAAACAAAATAAACAAAAGTTCCCTTTTCTAAACATTCAAGCTTGCATGCTTAGGCTATGTGGTCGTAAGGTTTTCAAGAGGTTATTGAACTCAAACCTTACTGTGGTCGTAAGGTTTTCAAGAGGTTATTGAACTTAAAACTGGAGACTGCTCATAACTACTGTTCAGTAATGGTAATGCGCCATTCATGTGCACCTCATTTTTCTTCTAAGAGTGATTCAGAAACATGCCCATGATAAAAAATGTGTCCTTTCTTAAATAGTTTTCCTTTCAATAATATACGTATTAATATCAAAATACATGTATAAGTTAGTATTTTTCTATAAAAATTGCGTTTAGAATTATTTGAGGAGCAACGTGTGTTTCATGGTGAATTACTTATGCATTCAATAGGGATTTATTGATCATCCTTTATATGCTAAACACTAAATGCTAGAGATCAAAGATTAATAAAATTCACTCATTTAGGATCTCAGAAACAAGAGAGAAAAACACATATAAAATAATTTCAATATAATGTGCTATGTAATTTGTACAAAATGTAGTAGGACATAAACAGGTTAGTAATGAATTCAGTTTGGGTGGGATAGAAAAAGCTTCAGGAGACTGTGGGTTTAGGTGCATTCAGTAGAATTTCCTAAGTAGATCAGGAAGGAAAGGCCATTCTAGCCCAGGAACAGCATGTGAAAATGTACCACCAAGGTGTCAGAGATCACATGTTCTTTACGGAGCTCTAAGTAGCATGGACTAGGGCCAGTGAAAAGCGCCTGGTGGGGTGGGGGGAGGGAGGAGATAGGATTGGAGAGGTAGCAGGGACCACCAGCTGGTGCTTGCGGCTCTCCCAGGAGATTAGATCTTACTAAAACTAGTCTTTCAAGAGTTGCAGGAAGGAGAGTGATAGCTAACTTGTTTGTTATTTGGGGAAAGATTACTCAGAAAAGGTGCAATAAATACTGGGGAGAGGGGTAAGGAGGAGATTGACAGCTGGGAGAGCAGTTAGGGGGCTGTTTGGATGATCCGGTAAGAACTGAGATGAACAGAGGAAGGATAACACATGGGCTAGGCAATTTACATAGAATTTTGTGAATTATTAGATATGGAGGCCGACAAGAATAAACTCTAGATTTCACGAAACACAGTATTGCAGAAAAAGTGCTGGGGAATCATCGAGAACAGTGCTAAACATTAAGGTGCATATGAATCACTGGGGGGTCTTGTTAAAATGTAAATTTTACTTCAGAAGTTGAGGGCAGGGCCTGAGATTCTGCAGTTTGAGCAAGCTCCCAGGTGGTCAGAGTGGCTGGTCTACAGACCACACTTTGAGGAGAAGGGGCCATGGAAGCCAACTAAGTGAAGGGCTGATGTGTGTGGACACACATCCTGTGTGATGAAGAAGGTACAACCAAGGAAAGAAAAAGGGTCAAGCTCTGCAAGAGAAGGGAGAGTGAGGATTCCCAAACACACATATTTCTCACTGAAAAAAGGGGTTCAGGAGTTCCCACCATCCAGAGATGGTTGTTAGCAGAAAGCAGACGTTTAAATTTAATACAGTTTAAATGGGCCCTAAAATTTCTTAAAGTAAAGTTATAGTTAAAATTTTATCTTGGAAAAGAAAGATGAACATTAAATTATCTTACAATTGTGAGGATATATTAGCATGAATTAAGAATAGATGACGCTTTGTGTGTGTGTGTGTGAGGTTAGTTTTAAAAAATATTGTCATCTGTTTTCACAGCACAATCATAAAGAGATTTGTTTTTGCAAAACTCTCCAAGGAGCTACCTAATTTTTTTAGGACCTTTGATATTCAAATCATTATCTTTTAAAGAGCCCATTCCATAATTTCTCTCTTCAATTGTTAAAGGATATAAATCTGCCAGGCACTGTTTAATAATCCCCTTGTATTTTATCAGGGCAGTTATCTCAACACTTCCATCACTGCATGAAACCGTGTGTCATTTGCATGATTTTGATTACCTTCCATTATATTTGCATTGAATAACGTTGGATAGTTGCCATATATAAAAATCAGTGGCTTAAGATGGATGCCACTGTTAGGCAGTGAGGGATATTTTAGTGGGATCTGAGGGGTTTCATTTAAAAAGTGGTCATAATTTGTAAATATTTGAGTTTTGATGGCTGTTGCTGCCTTACGCAGCTTCACAATGGCAGGACTTGGGTAGCACGAACTCAGGGTTGACTACAGACTTAGCATGGGTGGTCACCCATGTACTCTGATATTGGGATGAGTGGAAACAGAAGAGGATGATGTTTTCACTTAATTCACTCATTTTAGGGAAGTAGTCTATTAACTATATGTAGAAAGGTTGATGCATTGTGTTTCTGCAGCTATGAAAATTGAAATGTATTCGTTTGATTTGGTTATATTCTCATCCATCAGGGAGGGAATAATCAGGAAGTATCTGGAGTTCTGGGGACTGCCTGAAGTTACCAGTGTTAGAGTCTCAGTGAAGGCTCAGGGTATCCCCCAAACCCCGGGAACATACTGGATCCACAAAAGGTGCAAGCTAAAGGAAAAGCCTGAAAAGTTGCTGATTGGCAGCTGAATGAAAACAAAACTACCCATGTGATGGGGGTTGGAAGGTAGGGACACCTAGATTCTAATCCTAGCTTTTCATTTAAATTTAGCAGTCTGGCATACCTTAGTTTCCTTTTCAGCTCTAACATTCTCTGACTCTGTGTGCATAGTGTTACGAGAATGGGTTTTGAAATCATATAGATCTGGCCTGGAATCCCAGTTCTGTCACTTACTATATGATCCTGACTAAGTTCTTTTCTGAACCTTATTTTACTGATCTTTAAATTAAGGATTTTAATATCTACTGATAGAGCCCATCTGATAAAGAACATCAAAGACATATCTGTAGTCCAACAGAGTTAGGCTTATTAACTTGTCACATCAAGACAGGTGGCACACCAGAGGAACCATGGAGCATCTCACCAAGCAAAGGAAGACACAGGGTTAAAAATAGGACTTGAGGGACTTCCCTGGTGGTGTAGTAGTTAAGAATCTGCCTGCCAATGCAGGGGACACAGGTTCGAGCCCTGGTCTGGGAAGATCCCACATGCCGTGGAGCAACTAAGCCCATGTGCCACAACTACTGAGCCTGTGCTCTAGAGCCCCCAGGCCACAACTAGTGAGCCTGCGAGCCACGACTACTGAGGCCCACGTGCCTAGAGCCCGTGCTTCACAACAAGAGAAGCCACCACAGTGAGAAGTCCGTGCACCGCAACGAAGAGTAGCCCCTGTTCTCTGCAATTAGAGAAAGCCCGCATGCAGCAACAAAGACCCAATGCAGCCAAAAATAAAATAAATAAATTTATATTAAAAAAAAGAGTGGACTGTTCCATTTTTACTGATCTGATTTCAAATAGCTAAGTTTCTGATAGTCTATGATTTCAGCAATCAAAGTGTCTTGGCTCTACATCCTCCAGTAAAATAACAAAAGCAGTATTTAGAGGTTGACTTAAGCTTGTACTAGGGCTTCCCTGGTGGCGCAGTGGTTAAGAGTCCGCCTGCCGATGCAGGAGACATGGGTTCGTGCCCCGGTCCAGGAAGATCCCACATGCCACGGAGCAGCTAGGCCTGTGAGCCATGGCTGCTGAGCCTGCGCGTCTGGAGCCTGCGCTCCGCAACGGGAGAGGCCACAACAGTGAGAGGCCCGCGTACCGCAAAAAAAAAAAAAAAAAAAAGCTTGTACTAATAAAATTAGACAATGCATGTGAAGTGCTGGGCACAGTTCTCTAAGCAATTACTACAATTATTATTATTAGTAGTAGTAGGATTGCTTAGCTGTCCTTTCACACATAAACCTTCCCATAATAAAATTGGTTGTTGAGTTAAAAGTGCCCAGTCTTTAGTCACTAAAACACAACTTTGAAAATTTAATAAGTCAATAAAGGAATGGAGTCCATTTTTTTTTAACATCTTTTTTGGAGTATATTGCTTTACAATGGTGTGTTAGTTTCTGCTGTATAACAAAGTGAATCAGCTATACATATACATACATCCCCATATCTCCTCCCTCTTGCATCTCCCTCCCACCCTCCCTATCCCACCCCTCTAGGTGGTCACAGACCGAGTCTATTGTTTTGACCTTAGAAGCCCAATGCTTTGAAAAGATGTCTGATTCAGCATAGTCACCTGTTGCCATTGAAAATACAGATTTCCCACTTGATCAGAAATGCTGCTCAAGGGGCTTGGGATGGAACGTGTATTTGCACTTTTCAAAAACTCCTGGTTTTGATATCCAGTCAAAATTTCAGAAACATTCTTATAACCAAAGAGGATGGGGAAGCAACGTCACAGTGTACTATATACTATTCCCAAATGGTTAGGATTAAAGATTTAGAACATCAAAGAATATGGCTTAAAGGTCATCTAGTCCAGATTTCGCTCAGTATTGAAATGCACGATGCAACATCCCTGATACCTAGATTTTTCAACCTGGATACTTTCAGTGTTGGTAAAATCAAGCTTATGCTACTATATGCTTTGATATTGGACATTTCCTATCATGAGTAAGTCCTTGTTGTCTCTCATATTCCATTCACTGTGCTAGTTCTGCCTTGTGTTGTATCAACTGAGAGGTCTACTTCTTTCTGTTACATTATGGCCCTTTAAAATAACAAGCTCCCTAAACTTGCCTTCTTCCAAGAAGAGTATGCCCAGACTTTTCAGTTCTTCCTCTTATGTTATGCTTGCAGGGCTTCCACCTTCCTGGTTATTCTCATCTGGACACACTCTTGTTGGTCAATATTATTATGCTTAGAACAGAATGAAATTCTCTGAAACATGCCAGGTTGGTCTGATCAGCCTAGATCAGAGAAGAGTAAAATGGCTTATTCATAACAAATGATGATACATTTTTTCTTTTGTAGGATTAATGAAATTTATTGCAATTTAAATATATTATCCTTTCCTTTAAGAATTATGATTATAACTGACATAAAGAAAACATTTTCCACTCTAACAACTGATGTTTGTTAAAGTCAAGTCCAGTTGGACAGAACATGGTAATGTTCACCTATTATAATGTATATCTCAGTGATGAATCAAGCTAAAATTTTCTCATCAGTCCACAGGATGATTTAAGATACATTGTATTTTTGAATCCCCTTTAGAAGTCACTATGCTAGGGTTTCCCAAATAGCTGATCTAGAGAGAATTTCAGAGTCTTAAAATTTGGCTTTAGATCTCTAAGCATCTTCCTGATTGAGAAGTAGACAAATTCAGTGGGAAAACAGCTTAGAGGCCACCACTGCCTTTTCTCTTCTGTTTTATTGCTTTGAACTTTAGGTTAAAATTCAACTCTCTCCCCCTTCTCCTTACTCTCCTAGCAAGCTCAAATATATTGGATTAGCTGATACACAATTTGTTAATTCAGGAATGATGTCAATATAATGTGAACTTAGATTGGTTCATACATGTTTTTTCCAAATTATTAACATTTTGCACCAAAAGTAACAGAAGCAACGTATAGTAGTACAGCTGAACACAGTAAGCTGAAGTTACGTGGTTCTTTACAGGATGATACTTTACCTAATGTCATGTTTCCTGACTTGATGTGGACATTCATTTTGTCCCTCTTGCTGTGGTGTTCCCAGATTGTGCGTTTTGCTCTTTATAGCTCAGCAGCCTCAATAGGTCCTTACCTCCCTTTCCATCAAGTTGCCTTCAAATTTTCTTGAAAGTTAAAATCCTGTGTTTACTGAAGTCTTTCCTTATTTATTAGAAACTAAGATATATTTTTAACTGTGTTAGTATGCTAGTACAATTATTGTTTTGTAAGTTCTCTAATCAAATTATATAGGTTTGAGTGGTCTGATAGAACCCATTATCCTGTAACGCTTTTTTTTTTTTTTTTTTTTTGCGCCGTATGTGGGCCTCTCACTGCTGTGACCTCTCCTGTTGCGGAGCACAGGCTCCGGACGCGCAGGCTCAGCGGCCATGGCTCACGGGCCCAGCCACTCCGCAGCATGTAGGATCTTCCCAGACCGGGGCACGAACCCGTGTCCCCTGCGTCGGCAGGTGGACTCTCAACTACTGTGCCACCAGGGAAGCCCGACCCTTCTTGTTTTTAATGCATGATTTTGGAAACATGATGTTTTCTTAAGGAATGCATATTTTGCATTTTATTTGCAGGGTGTTTAGGACTTTCCCAGCCAGAACTGGTGGACGGACAGTATGGTTTGAAGGGTTTTGTGGGGCTGGGGTCCTCTAACCCTCACCCAACTCAGTGCCTGTGCCTCTTCTAACACAGACATTTGGGGTCATCCTCAACATCAGTGCCAATATGCCTCCCTAAATGTGAAAATCTAATGGCTGAATAGATGACACTTTTCCCTCTCAGGAATTGTAAGCCACCTCAGTACCACTACACACAGAGGCTGACCCATAAAAACAAATTCTCAGGATTCCCACATTTCTGTCCCATGTCAGTGGCCTCTATCCCATTCCACTCAGTCTTATCCAATATGGTTTTTGCTTTATCTTTACTCCTTGGCTTTAATTTCTTGTCTCAGGCCCCAAAGTTGATAATTATCTCTTTCCCCTCCCTATGTGGAATTCACTTTGGCTTTCCTCAGGTGTTTGCTCCATGAACTTTCTGTGTGCTTTCTTGTTTATTCTGTCTTTTCTATTCCAGTTCTAAGCACAATGGAGCCTTCTCAACCAGGCTGATTTCTCAGCAATGTCTCTGGTTGAAACAACCTTGGCCAATCCTTAAGAGGAAGTTAGAAAGACTAGTTAGATTTAGAAAGACTCTGTCATGGGAGCACAGAATGACATTTTTGATCCTGCGAGTTTACTTTCAAAGTCACCCTTACTCTCCAATAAGGCTATGCCTTTTCAGTCTTTATATCTGCAAAAGCAATCTATTTATTAGCACAAACCCAAAGTGGAATTCACTTTATACTGCAGACTTCTAGGTCTTTGGTTCTTCTTTTATAATGTTTTTTAATGTTATTTTCTATTCTGGTAAGTTCTCCAAGTATGTAACATTATTCTACATGTGGGAGGATATTAATATAGAAGGTAAAGGCTCATTAATTCTTTCAGATCAGTGGCAGGTCATTCAGGAACCTTTTGTGCCATATAACAACTTCCTACTCTAAAATCATTAGACTCTATCCCAGTGTATCTAACAGCCCCATAAAATCACAGCCTGGACAAATCCTGGAAGACGCTGGCTGTGGTGCCATCAGTCCAGGGCTGGTAATGCTCACATTGACTCAGAGTTGGCAAGTTCAAGGACTACTAGGTCAAAACATGAAACTCAAACATTTACTTTACTAGATTTGCTTTTAAAAAGAAAATGAAGGGTTTTTATTAAAGCCTCTAAGAATTTACACAATACTTTTAGTTGGTTCAATGTTTATGTATTTGGTTAGAATCTTTCTCAAAGAGAAAGCTAGTCCAATGATTTGTCATTATGTGTAACAAAGCTGCTTGCATTTCTAAATGCACGGGAAAGAGAAAACAGCCATTGTATTTCATCAACAGAAGGAATCTATCAATATGTAGAGCACTAACAACCATTCATTTGTATATTTAAAATATAGCCAGATGAAATAAATTGTGTCTAATTCTCAGAAAACTGTTTTACCAGCCAAGTATATTTAAGGAAACACTATTTATGTTTGGTAAATATAAATAAGATACAATTATTTCTACTTTAAAAATGTAATTGCTGTTTTGGAAGTAGAAGCTCAGTACTCTTGTCTCAGTCAATAGAATCACTGATTTTTGTTAAAATGTATTTTTGTGCTGGACTTAAATTGAATAAAACTTCTTTGACTATATATTATTTATTTTACCAAAATTAAATACTTTCAATATCATTGTTACAGTAATTTACATGTTGAATCAATAGATAATAAAATTTAAAAAATATGTAACGCCACCTCTTAGCTTACAGTGATTAGTGACTTAATTTAAATGCTTGACTTCATAAACTCATAAGTACTTTGTTAAATGTTATAGTATATTAGGAATGCAATCTGCATTTTGAAATCTGGTTAATGTTAATTTTAAAAATAGCTATAAAAGAATGTGGGAAATTAAAGAGCATTTAATAGTATTTAATGTAAATTATGCAAATAAACATTCATCTATCCATATTAATGTTTTTATATATGCATTCTACATAAAAATTTTGCAAGTTAGGTAATCATTGAAATGTAACATGTAATGATCATTTATTTAGTCAAATATTTAAAGTAATTTTTTATAAATAATAAGCAAAGCACAATACTGGAATATGGCTTCGCTAATTTTAAGTCTTATATATGTGTGTGATTTAAAATATTTATTTGGTTTTACTATGTGCTGTGCCCGAGAGGAACCAAGGAAGAATATTACATTTTGATGATGCTAGAGGACAATGCCATTCTTTAAAATTCAAGCACTTGGCTCTTTGCTTACATGAACAGTCGTGACTTTTTGGTTTGCCCTTCGTGCAGTCATGGGACAATGGTGTGACAATGCTTTGAAAGCAGTACTTTCATTTACAAGCCCCTACTAGCAGTTGTGTTACTAATACTTTACAACAGGTTTTGTGATTTGTTTGTATTGCTAAACCTGTTTTAATAATGAACAATTGGAGGCCCATAGAGGTTAAAAACACTGTCACACAGCAAGGAGGCAGAAAAAAAAAAATTCAAACCTCTGGTTCTCCAAGTCTGGAGATTATAGTTACTGGTAATTTTATTCTTTGTGATCTTCTACAACTAAGACGTTTTTGCTATCATAACTTGAGCACTGACCTAAAAATGATACACTGCCATTCTATATTGCAAAGGTGGCAATGTTCTTAATATCCATGAAGAGTGCTACTGAAGGAGTTTTACACCCTGGAGGCCGCACAGTGCTTATAAAGAGAATCTAGACTAGAATGTTATTCCTCAACCTGGTTGTTTTCATGTTAGGCAGTATTCTGTTTCTTGAAGAAGAATGAAGTCCATAATTATTTATCCCACCATGTTAATACAACTCAATGATAAAGAGCTTGTAGTCTAGATTTAGCCAGACCTGGGTGTGAATTCTGGTTCTGCTGCCTAAGCAGTTCTGTACTCTAAGGAAGTTATTTAACTTACGGATAACCTCACTTACCTTATCTTTATATCAGGAATAAATACTACTACTTAGCTGATAAAGTTATTGTGAGGATTACCATGGCATAATTGACCAGCTAAAATGCTTAGTGTAGTGTCTAAAATATATTAATATTAAAAATATTAGCTGTTACCAATGTTAAGATTCCCAAGAAATAGCATGTAGTCAGTGAATAATTGTGAAATTTTATTTGGTCAATTAAAAAAACAATTGCTTTACCTTTCCCACACAAAGTGGATATTATGTCTTTGTACCTGGACATTTAAAAGATCTCTGAGATATCAGTAGCTCCAGGAATGTTGCTCACTGTTTTAAAACTCCTCTATAATTCATCAACAACAGTGTGCTCACCTTTGCCCCTAACAATCTTCCCTGACACAGAGTTTCAGCTATAGTGCACAACAATGACCTCATTTTCCCTCACTGGTATCACTGAGAGTAGCGAATGTGAAATTATCCCTGCTTGACTTGGCTGCAGACAGCACAGTTGCCTCATCATACAAGTGTGGGATTTCCAGTTTTTCATAAAGTATATGTAGTCCCTGCCTAGCTTTCCAACTGCTTGTTCTACTTTGTCCTCACACATCACAGTATAAGACTCCCCAATTACTAAGTTTCTGGTTCCTCTATGTGCTTAGATACTATTTCCTTCTTCTAGAATGTTAATGGACTTCTTACCCATAAAAATTTAACTCAAAGTTTGTTTTCTGTCTGAAGGTTTTCTCAACTCTGCCGTTCAGCAAACTTAGGGGAGGTCAGAGAGGTATTTTCTTGCAGTGGTTCCCAGTGGGGGTAGAGGTAGAAAGACTCAGAATTACCTAGGGAGTTTTTTTTTTTTTTTTTTTTTTTAAGGATTTGTATGATAGGGGCTTTCCTTCCCACAAATGTTGTTGGAATGAGCACTAGAATGTGTAATATAAAAAATTTCCCAGATATTTCTAACAAAGCATCCACTACTTCTTCCTATAGCCTCAAAGAGAAGAACTGGTTCTTGATTTGATTTTATGGCTCTCATACTACCTGGTTAGGGTATAGTCACATTATTTTATAATTGCTTATCTCTGTGTTTGTTACCCCACCAAACTTTTCAAGGGCTTTTCACCATTTTAATCCCAAGAAAGTATAGTACCTGATGGAAGTACCTGATGGAAGTTAATTGGTGCTTTTATTTTGATATGTGAATGAACATATTTTAGTACCATATTACTTATTTTATTGTCACTTAACTAGACACCTCAAAGTGAATAAAGAAAGTCACATTAATTTGTGTTTAGATCGATAGAGAGAAAAAATAGTCTATGCATAAAGTGCAAACACTTCCCTTCATAAGAAAGCCCTCAGGTCATCATCCACTTTAACTGTATACAGAACTATAAGGTTAGTTTGCTGGTGTTCTAGCTTACCAATTAGTAAATTGGATGTAAGAAAAGTGAATGGATTTGGTTGGAATCTTCTGCAGAAGGATGCACCATTTAGCAGCAAGAGTTGATAGTCAAACAGACTATCAATAACACAAATCCTAAAATAGACACCTAAAATAGCTGAAAAGTTTGGGGCGTTTTGATTTAACAATAAACATCTCCATAGATATGTTACTCAGGAGCAACAAAAATAAAACAAATGCATATTTATAATCATTCTAAGTTGTATTAAAATGTTAAATTGATTATAATAAATTGAAAGTAGAATGTACATGAATATGCATTGATACATATTAAATGTACATCAAAATGTGTACATTGAACGTAGAATTTATGTTAAAATGATAAAAAAATACATTTCAGCTATGTGTTAGAACTTAAGTAGCACACAGAGAAGTGAGGTGAATGTGTGCATAACATAATGTGATAAATGTTGCCATAGAAGAATGAATTATTTCTATGGAATCAAAAGGGAGCTACTCACTTTGAGTTGAAGAGTTATGAAACACATGAGAGATGATGAATAAGCTGGTGTTTAAAGAATAGGTGGCTTTCTGGGTAGCATTTCACAGGAGTAAAATCAGAAGTACAAAGGAGAGCCTGGGGTACTTGGAGGAGTTGAGAAGTTCTGTGTTGTTGAATTATAGAGAGGTGAAGATTAGAGATGAGTTGGGAGAAGTTGAAAGAGATGGAAAAACTTGTAGGCCATCCTGAGGAGGTCTGAATCAATACTATTGACAACAGAGAGGTGGCAAAGGTTTGTAGCAAGGTAGTGGTACGATTAGATGTATTTGGGTATTTTTATTGTTGTTGTTAAAATAAAATACAAAATAGAGACCAGATTTGAAAATTCCCTGAGCAGATAAAGCCAGTTAAACCACATAAGGAAACCTAATTTAGCTTATCCTGCAATGCAAGTGAAACTTGGGTCATTTTTTGTAAATGCCTCTGAAAATCACAAATAAAACCTAAATTGTCTTCCAAAAATGGCATAAGATAACCACTTTTACCCAGTCCCCTGTCATTTGGAGAAACTCCAGTGCTATAACCAATGTTTGTAAAGAATAAACAGCCTCTGCATCTTCACTATGTTAAGTTGTCCTATTATGACAGGCCTCTGAGCTTCATTCCACTGTTGGTTTGAAGACTCCCAGTTCATGAACTGTGCTTCTGTGCTCAATAAATTCTTACTAATCTGTTTTTTTTTTATTAATCTGGTTTGATTTTTGATAGTTTCTGGATTTTGACAGTTTGTTTTAGTCAGAGAACTTTAGTGAATGAATGGAGAGTGGATTTAGTAGGATGACTGGTTAGGTGACCATGGCAAGAGTTCAGGAAAAGTTTTTTTTAAGGTTTGAAAAGGACTGAAGAGAAATGATATATTAAAAAGTTATTTAGGGGCTTCCCTGGTGGCCCAGTTGTTGAGAGTCCACCTGCCTGCTGATGCGGGGGACACGGGTTCGTGTCCCGATCCGGGAAGATCCCACATGCCACATGCCGCGGAGCGGCTGGGCCCGTGAGCCATGGCCGCTGAGCCTGCGCGTCCAGAGCCTGTGCTCCGCAACAGGAGAGGCCACAACAGTGAGAGGCCCATGTACCGCAAAAAAAAAAAAGTTATTTAGGAAGAAACGAAATTGAGTTATTTGTAGTGAGGTGGTTGGACCTGGAGTCTGTCATACAGAGTGAAGTCAGAAGGAGAAAAACAAATACCGTATGCTAACACATATATATGGAATCTAAGAAAAAAAAAAAAGGTCATGAAGTACCTAGGGGTAGAATGGGAATAAAGACACAGGCCTACTAGAGCATGGACTTGAGGATATGGGGAGGGGGAAGGGTAAGCTGTGACGAAGTGAGAGAGTGGCATGGACATGTATACACTACCAAACGTAGGGTGCATAGCTAGTGGGAAGCAGCCGCATAGCACAGGGAGATCAGCTAGGTGGTTTGTGACCACCTAGAGGGGTGGGATAAGGAGGGTGGGAGGGAGGGAGACACAAGAGGGAAGAGATATGGGAACATATGTATATGTATAACTGATTCACTTTGTTATAAAGCAGAAAGTAACACACCATTGTAAAGCAATTATGCTCCAATAAAGATGTTAAAGAAAGAAAGTTATTTAGGGCTGATTGGAGTGGAGAAAGGAGTTAGGTGGAACCCCTTACTGGAGAGAGGGAAATGAAGATGAGGCATAGGTTTGGGCAGAGGGAAATGCATGTAGCTTGGAACGTGCCACTTATGAATAAAATACCAGTGGGACATCCAAGTGGAAATGTTTTCTAAGCAGAAATATGAATGGGAGATTTGGGAATTTGTTGGATCAGGAGATTCAGATTTGATCACTGTCACTCACAGGAATGGATGAATACTACCAAGACAGAACATACAGAATGAAAACAAAAAAGAAGATTATGGACAGAACTCTGAGATAGCATATCTTTAGAGATAAGCAAAGAAAATAGGGTGTCAATGTCAAAAGAAGCAATGTTGTGAAAGGTTAAAAGAGGAATAGGAGAGAGTTCTGTGTGCCATGGAGAGAGTCACCTGTTGGATCAACAATGTCACATGTTGCAGGGAAATGGAGTAGAAAAATGGTTATCCCATCATACAGTATAGAAGCCACTCATTACTTTAGTTTGATTGCCTTCAGTGGATTAGTAGAGCCAGTCATCTGAAGTGTGCAGATTGAGGAGCAAGTGGGAGATCAGAATGTAAACAACAATGTCAAGTCCTTTTTGCAGAAGAAGGGACTCAAGGGGAAAGTCAGATGAAGTTAAATTATATGTGGGAATATTCTTTTGAGAGTTTTGAGTGATTCTGAAATTTGAGGTTTTTCAACCAGATTTCTTACCCTGTAGTTCATTCAGCTGTAATAAGTAGATGTCTGCTTGAAGTAAGTGCGATACTTTTCCTTAGAGTAGACTTGTTTGTAAAAATGAAAATTATAGATTTTCACCTTTTAAAAATAGTGTCTACAGACACTAGCTATTTATCTCTCTTCTCTGGAAAGATCTCACTTGTTCTAGTTTAATCTCACTTTCCTTAGAAGTTAGACTTTCCAAGTTAAATGATGATGAATGATAATTATTCCTAATGAAATCTCAACTGGGCACCAAGAAGCTAGGCAGCATAGACTAGGGATAAAAAATATTATATCTTATTGTTTTGTAATAAGATAAATGTTATATCTTATTTATTTTTGTAATTATGATTAACATTTTGGTAACTTTTAAAATTCAAAAGCCTGTTATATCATTTTTGCTTTTGTATCAACTCTATTGTTAATTATCTCTCACTCTATATCTTAATGGGTACATTGTGAAAAATAAATTTCAGAAAATATGGAAAACAGTGATTTTCAGAATCATTTTTTTTTTCCAGAAAGGCTAATTTTAATTACCACGGAGCTATAGGTGCTACAGCTGAATGAGTGTATGGGTTACATGGTCATAGGACACTCAAAAGCTGCTAGCTGAAAACTATGCTTCAGTGAATACTGGAAAGTTTGTAGATTTTCACAAACCAAAACAAGGTTAAGTCTATCAGAATATCAGTAAAATAGAATTCTTTCAGTATGAATAAATTTAAAGTAGGACTGAATAGTACAAGTGTGATAACACAAATATGAGGAGAAGAAGAGTGTCTGGTGTCCTCTTGCATTTTCTGCAAGCTCCCCTTCAGTTGCTCTTCTATGAATGTGTATTCGTTTATGAGGGCCAGAGGTGGAAGTATTAGTCTCAAGAAAATCCCTGAAGTGACTTAACGTTGAATTTCTGCTGTTTTATACATCACAATTTATTTTCTATGGGGAAAATTGTCTTTGATATATCAAGTTCAGGCTTTTAAAATGATAGGCTAATAAAAATACAAGCTTATATATTAAAAATAACAAAAAATACAAATATTACAATCATATAAATCATTTGTGTAAGTTCTGTCCGTTACCACAACAGGATATTTTAATGATGAATATCAAATTGGAAACTTTCCTAGCTTTTTATCTATTTAAATGTTCAAAAGAATTAATTTCTATAGGTAACTGTGTACACACACACACAGTGTACATGTGCACAGATGCAAATCAAAATAATTTCCAAGCCTGTTATACTTTAAAAAATAGATACATCTCAGACTAGCCCAGAAAGAAACCAGGAGAAGTTCTACATAACCACATGGGGTCCCTTGGTTAAAAAAAAAATAATGTGCTAGTACCTAATATTTTCTTTTGCAGGTTTCAAAGTCCTCTCATTCTAGCCTCAGCCTAACTCAGAGTAGGACCCCACTTTAAAGAAAAAAAGTATTTTGGGAGGGTTGCAACTTTTCCATGGTTATGACAAGTATGTACAAGATCTTCATATTAAAATTAATTCTTCTGATTCCTAATGTATTTTTCTTTCCTAGTATTAAAGAATAGTTGAATGCAGGATCTTTGTAACCAGATATCCTTGGCTAAAATTCTGTTTTCACCATTTACTAGCTTAGTTAAGTTACTAGTAGATCTTTTTCAGTTTTCTTTAATGTAGAATGGAGAAAATAATGGTACTCAGAGAGTGACTGGGTTAAATGGTAAAATACTTGTTCAGCATTTTAATTTTGGCAGACAAGTTAAACACCTGTAATGTTAAATATTATTTTTATTATTCCTGAATAATTTACATTTATTTATTAAGATAAGTTGTCTCCAAATTCATGATCTAGCAAAGAGAAAGTATCTTGACTTTTGAAATATAATATGCCGTCTCCAATCTTTAGTTTTTCATTTCTTCCTCTTACCTACATGGATCAGTGTGTGTCGGCTGTCCTGAGAGCAGGGATAATCACCATACCTTTGTAATCCTCTAATTCTATAAATTGGAAAAAAAATTGGAATTCTTTTCAATATATTTTTACTATCGATGGTTGTTCTGGAAAATGACTACTCCTCTGCCTGTTGACCATGTAGTTTTCAAAGACATTATATTTTGAACTATTACTGTTAGTAAATAGACACATGTCAGACTAACTCGGAAGGAAGCCAGGAGAAATTTCAATCAGTACTTCTTGAATTTAATGCTGTCTCCACTCCTTATATGCTATATTATGTTGGCTGTAGAGCTAACGCTATCATATCTGAAATAGAAGTTCTGATACAACTCTTGATCATTTTTGCCTGTATTGCAGGTAGCTGTTGCTATGGTTAATTTCTTTCTTGGATCTCTACTGTATAATAATTCTAATAATATAATAATAATGATTATGACAACAACAGTGACAAATACTCATTGAGCGTCAGGGACTGTATTCGGAATTTTGATGTATACTAAGTAATTTAATTATTGCAGAAATTGAGGCAAGTACCATTATGATCTTTTACAAATAAGGAATTTGAGGCTCTGCAATATTAAATACTTCACCCAGGGTCACACAGTACAACTGGTAGTATTCCATCCCCAGTGTTAGAATTGTTGTTCTAACTGCATTGTGATACTGTATGAGGTAGGAAAGGGAGGAGAAGGCAGATTTTCCCAAAATCTGACTTTAAGAGAAAGGGACAGGGATCTGGTCTTACCTCCCCAGCTGCCTATACAGTTTCTAACTGGCCAGCCTATAAAATCTTCCAAGCCGATTTAAGTAATTAGTAGACATTATACTGAAAGTCATTGCAGAGCTTTAAATCCCAACTTCTTTTATTTGTGGATTAGACTTTCTGAGTCACAATGACTGTGAATCCCCTCATGACTAACAATTTCATTAAGTAGAATTATTTCTGACCTCATACTTCTTGATTAAATCCATTTAAAGAAACTGGTTTATGAAACAAAGTAATTAAATCTCGTATTAATGAAGAAAAATGGAATGACTCTGTATACACCAGAATTTTTAAATAGGTAATCTCCCTTAGATTGAGAGGGAAAGTACTAAGATGTCAGTTCGTAAGCAATCTGAAAAAGTAATTAAAATACATATTGATTAAGGATAGTGAAGCTAATCTGTATGATATTGTAATGGTGGACACGTCATTATAATTTGTCAAAACCCATAGAATGTACAACACAAATAGTGAACCATAATGGAAACTCTGGACTTCAGTTAATAATTATCAATATTAGTTCATCAATTTTAACAAATGTACCGCATTGTATTAGCTTGGGCTGCCATAACAAAATACTGGGTGTCTTGGTGTCAGAGATTTATTTTCTCACAGCTCTGGAAGCTATAAGTCAGAGATCAGGGTGCCATCATAGTCAGGTTCTGGTGAGAGCTCTCCTGACTTGCAGATGACTGCCTTTTCACTGGGTCCTGACATGGCGGAGAAAGTTCTGGTACCTCTTCCTCCTCTTCTGAGGGCACTAATGCCATCATGAGAGTCCCACCCCTCATGACCTCATCTAAACCTACTTATCTCCCAAAGGCCCCATCTCCAAATACCATCACATTGAGGTTTAGGGATTCAACATGAAATTCGAGGGGCACACAATATAGTTCATTGCATGCATTATTGCAAGATGTTAATAATAAGGGAAATTGTGCAGATGTGTGTGCTGGGAAGTTGTATTTGGTAACAATCTACTTTCCGCTCAGTTTTTCTGTAAACCTAAAACTGTTCTATAAAATAAATTCTATTAATCTAAAAATTTGAAGTACATATTCTAGGACACAGGAAGATTTAAATGAGCAAACGTAAATCGCATACAAGAAGTGGCAATTTATAATCCCTATACTGAATTTTATAAAACAGTATTATTTCAAATATGCTGTTTTTTTTCTGTCGTTAGACCATTTGTCCCCATCTTGTTAAATGTCCCCATTTAACAAGACCCCCAAAAATGTTTGCATGGAAGGGAATTGGAAAATATCATCAATGCTTATACCTAACTTCCAATAATCTTGTGAAAACGGCCTTGTCAATTTTTAAATAACTACAAGGAAAGACTTCAACAGCATCATTTAAGTGAGTGTCACAAACTAGATTTTAGTTGAATAGCAAAACAATTTAACTTTGCTTGAAAAACAATTTGCTCAAAAATGAGGAAACTACTTACATAAATGACTGGTTTGCTCATGCTAAAGAGAATTTATCAGAGTTCTCTGGTAGATTCAGTGTTGCTCTCCTAATTTATTTACTGTACTTCAGATTAAAGGATTTCAGAGGTAACACAAGGAGGTTGTAAATATTTAAAAGATGGAGACTTAGATCAGCAATTCCTAAGGTTCTCTCTGTTTAAAATGTATTTTTCCCTTACACTTAAAATGAAGATTGGGATTGTTCATAAATATTCATTTCATGAATATCTTTCCCCAACTCTCTTCCTATAGTGGAAGCCACCTACTCTGAGGAGCCTCAGAGTGCAAAGCATGTTAGAAGAAACTGGCATATGCCAGAAGGGAGTGGCGCCAAGTGTTGGATGCCTTCTCAGACTCCCTCCTCCATATAGCAACTCCAAAGGCACCTGGACAGTGAACACAGAGAAATGATGGGTGCTGGGCCACTACATAATGGTACACCCTCTCGAACGCTTTTACAAACTTATCGTTTTTAAAGTATTTCTATATCCTCTGGGAGGAAGAGTGGCTAAAAAATAACTTAGCTTCAGAAATTTAGGGTAGTCAGTTAAATAGCTCTGGCTCTGTTGTTTTGTTTGTTTTAAGATAAAAATGAGTTTAAGCCAGTCCAAAGTGAGAGAGAATTTTAATGTGAAAATTCCAAATTGCGTATTGCCATTCATCTAGTTTATTAAGCTTTTCTATATTTCAGGTTTTCATTTTTTTCATAATAATCATTCTACCTTAATTCTGTATATCAAATTTTTTAGGCGACTGCATGGTTTGTCTAAGGGTTTCAGCATAGGCTGTAACAAATCATTGCATCACATAATTGATTTTAAATTGCCTTGTGGGAGGTAGTGTCCTATAGTGGGATGAACATGGGATGAAGTTGCCATATCTGGATCCTATATCTAGTTCTGCCACCCTCTGATGTGTGAGATTTGGGTTAAAATTTTTGTTTCTCAAGAAACTGTTTACGTGACATCTGAAACATAATCGTTGGTAAATGGATCCTTCATTGAGCCATTTTGAAGAACAAATGAGCTTACACGTGATGGTTCTTTGTGAAAAATAAAGTAGCATGCAAAGAATAGTTATTAAATATGCAGATAATTACAATATTTGACAAGTAATGGCACAAGCCATGGTTATTTTTCATTTGTTGATAATTTGAAGCAGTCTAGAGTTGAGCCAGAACCTTAAAATGTCAACCCCCATTTGTTTAAGATAAACCCACAAGAGTGGCACCAGCAGAACTCTGTATGGAAAAACTAAATCAGTCTCTTTTCATCCATCTTCCACCTCAGTCCTGACAGACTTCCTGACTGGTTAGGGTACCTTGACCTCTGTTTTATAAGATGGAGATCAGAATACTGAACATGTATTTTGTTCTGGTTAAAGATGTTCAGATTTTATTGATGCCATTATTACATCTTAAAAACTAGTTTTGCAAAGAGCTGTATTTCTAAAGTGGCATTAATAAATAAAACAAAAAACATGATCAAATGTTACCTTTGTATATTTTAATGTTTGTGAGAAAATGTTGAATAATCATTTTGAAATATGAGAAGGATGAGAAAATGATAAATAGGTGAAACTTATTCTGAGCTTGTAGTTTTCAGTGCTACTTTTAATATCAACCTGTTTTTAATTAAATTACCCCCAAAATTGTTGTATGTATGATAATCTTACTAAAACATGATCTTAGTTTAAGTATTTTAAGATAGCTTTGTTGGTTACATGGCACTTCAGTACTTAGACTTTTAATGAAATACATCTTTTTTCAGATTTTATTTATACAACACATTTTTCATTAAAGCTTAGTTGTAACTTTAATATCATTGTCATGAAGTCATAGGACTGTTCAGATTTCCTCAGAGTTTGCTGGATAAGTTTTCTCTGTTTGATAGTTATGACTGGTTTAGGATGTGTATGGCAAGGTGACATCACTTTAGTTGCAGCTCAGGAATTGAGAGGATCTCATGAGCATGCTCAGGAGGCATAGTGAGATTTAAGTGTCTTCCTCAGTGGATATCCCAGAGAAACTACAACTGAACACTAAGGCTTCCATTTCAATTCAAGAGTGTGAGCTTCTAGAAATTTACAAATCTTTGGAGAGACCCAAAATAAGATTTTATACTTTAGAAAGAGACAAAATATGCTATTACCTAGAAAGAGAGGCCTAGACAATATTGTTAATTAAAGGGATAATATGGAGGATCATTTATTCAAATTATTGGTTCATTGGTCATATGCTTCATTTCTGGGTATTGGCTGGTATGCTGTGATGGTACAGCATACCTGAGCTAACCTTTGCCGAGACTGTTCCACTGTGGATCTTGTCAGTGTCAGAGGAACAGATTATACAGTTACCATGGAGAGCCCACAAAGCACATAGGCATTCATGTATGTTGGTCAGCCCATTAAAAATATCATAGCAGAGAGAAATTGACTGCCAAAATCTGATAAATTTGTATCTGCACCAACTGCAATTGAATAATGGTGCCATTTGTAGCACTGACGCTCTAACACTGGCTTTAGATTGGTGGTTGTAGGTAGCAGCAGGGATGGAAATAATAGAGGCAAGAGTCTAGTGTCAACCTGGGCTCATGCCAGAAGCCATTACCTGTGAGCTACCAGCATCCTTAGTAGCTACGCATCTTCTGGGTCGATCTTTTGAGTAATGGCAGGAGAGTTCTAGGAAGCAAGCTCACGATGGTAGCAGAAAATCTTACTATAGAACTTTAGAAAAAAAGGTAACCAGAATCCCTGAAAACTGATTCACAATTAGCCTCCATACATATTTGTTTGTGCCTTTAGGATCAGGTGTAATTTCATTAGCAGAGAGCAGTTATGCAAACATCATTCAGATGAACCTCATTGTGAACTTTTATTAATCAATAATTATTGTTCCTCAGAGAAATCATATGAGCTGCATATATATTTATGTATATAAACTATATAAATATAGTTTAATCATATTTGTTGGCATATTGACCAGCAATGATTATGAAAGTTCTGAGGACTGTCACCAAGGGAGAAAAATGTGAAGGGGTAATTTGGAATGAGCTGAATTATCTTTTTATCCTTGAGGTTCTAACAAAATTAAAGGAGAGCTATAAAAACTTCATCAGAGGATGTCATGGGATCCTGGTGGACTGAGGTACCATTCTTTTTTCAAGGACTAATGAGAAACCATTTTTGTCTAAAACACGAAAAACATGCCTTAAGGTTTGTTTATTAATCACTATATTTTCTTTCCAATATCAGTTTTCATGGTATTATTTATGTGTGTTGCTGACTGTACAACAGAGTTTGAATGGTGAATTTCTGAATTTGTTCATGTTTCTTCCTATTTTTGATAGTATCTGTATTTTACAAAATGAAAAACTATTCCTTAAAATAATAATCTTTCAACTCAGTATTTTAGCTATTTTGCTATGTTTTAAGTTATTTATTGCTGTGTTCTATATCATTTCATCTTCTCTTTCTAAAAGATTTCATTTGATATATGTTAGATATTTTATATGTCTTTCCTGGATTTAATGAGCTGTTTTGCCTTTTGATGCAATACATTGGGTCTGGTTCCAAAGTCCCTTTCTCCTGTCTTTCATCATGGCTGGGATATTACTAATTCACATAAGAAAAGAGGGTTTATATAGAAGCCTAGATTTAGCTATGGATTAATTGAATGCCATTTTGATAAATGCAGTTCTGAATAGCAAATAGCCAGATACCTTCTATTCCATGTTCAGAAAATCTTAATTTATAGAAAACTGATACAAGGCCCATTTGGGAAATGCATTTTCTAAAGTTCTTAAATATTTACAGTCAGCGGTAGCATGAATTTGTAAGAAGGAAAACTACTTAAATATCAAGTTTCTTCTAAATTACATTCTTACCGTAAGGAAAATAGTACATAGTAGATGGAAAAAACTCCATTTTAGGGGATGTCCTCCATCCCCTATAATCTGGGATTATAAAAAGAGCAGTTGATACAGCAAACATTCTGACATTTTACTCACAGAAATCCCATCTGTTTTTCTGTACTCTTGCCTAAATATTTAACATTATGTCCAGCTTTCTGGTGAAAACATGAAGGTATTATTAACAATTTCTTCACTGATTACTTTAGTTGTGAGCCTCAATAAAATTCAATGCATATAATATAGTTTCATTAGTTTTTATGTACTGTACATAGAAATTTAGTCATATGAAATATTTATTATATATACACATACTTGATTTTAAGATACCATTGAGTATAAGATGCAACATTAAGATTAATAATGTTTTTGAAGAAAACTATATTGAACAAATATCGATTGTAAAATAATCCAATTTTCTGAAATGTTATATCCAAAAATATATGTATGTTAGACTCAACAAAAGTGGCACAATTATTTCTACTCTTAGTATTGGTGTACATATATATTGCTTTTTCTTTTAAGAGTAGAGGAGCTCTACCAGTTCTGATATTGTTATGTAATCATATATTTTATGTCCATGTATATACTGGATTAGGGTAGCCCTAAAAATACTATGCGAACTTTCAGTGAAACTCCCATTCATGTCTATGTCAGTGCTGTCTCCCAATCCCGCAGCCATGGCTGCCTATAAGAGTATACTGATCTGGCACCATGAAAGCTTCTGGAACCTAGAAAACTGCTTTAGTTGCAGGGACAACACTGATGTGAACCTGGAAGGGCAAAAGGAGGTAAAGTATGAGAGTCCAGCTATGACTTTGACATCTGATGCATTTCTGTGCAGAAGACAGCAATCTAGGCCCTCTGGACAGTGCTAGGTGACATTGACCAATTATCGTTACCAGTAGTGAGCAACCTTATGAAGGTCTGACCAATCTCAACAAAGAAGGGGTAGCTGTCAAGGCTGGTGAAGTCCAGGAAAATAGCTGGAGATTTTGTAAAGTCCAACCTCCCATGAAGGAGTCCAATTATCCTCTCTACAGCGACACCAGTGAGGATCATCCCTATATAGATCACACTGAAGATCAGCTGCCCTTTGGTGAAAGCCTAAATGGTACTAAGGCCTGGTCTTACCCTTTTAGATAAATAGTTCATAAATCAAGAAGGTGATATGGATACTGTGATCATAGATACGACAAAAGTCTTCAGGAAACTGTCAAATATCTGAGTATCTCTCTGAAAAAACCATCATGGGGCGGGGGTGGGAGTTGAATGCACCGACTTACGGAATTCCAGTTGTCTATGAATTAGACAAGAACTTGAAGTACACCATTCCCATGCATTTCCTGGGGAACCAGGTAACTTTAGGTACAGCCGTGGAAGCTGTAACTGGTCAGTGCAAAGTCTGGAAGTTAAGAGATCAGGAAGACCACTAACACTAAGAAATTTCTTTCTATCTACTGCCCCATTCCTATCATGCCTCTCCCTTTATGTGTCACATAGACATCTGTCAGAATCTCATGTTGGAGCTACAGATAAGAGAGTAGAAGCTCCCAGTCTCATTTCTCTCCTGTTTTGACTATTCTGCCTTTTATATCTGTTCCTCTCAAAGAACCTAGTCAAAATGTCTTCTGTCACAGATTTTTAGTTTAAGGCTTTTGGTAGTGGTTAATTTACCATAGATCTTGCTTGAATGAAGATAAGGCATAAATAAGACATGGGGATTAAGTGAGTCTAAGGTTATTCCTAGCAGTCAGCCCTACTTTGCAGTAACTGTCCCAGGGGCCATTAGCATACTAGAGAAATAGAAGGAAAATGTAACCTATATTTCAATTAAAAAAAAAAAAAGGTCATGTTTCCACCTTAACCTGAGAGGAGTCTGGCTGGGATCAAACCTGTTTACCTGCTGTATTTACTGTCTTTTGTTTTTAATCTATGTATATAAGTCAAAAGAATAGAAATTCTTTCCGGATTTCTCCTGCCAGTTAAAATAATGTACTCATACAAAATTTCAAGCCGTTCCTTACTCCACTGTGATATAAGCTCCCTGACATCTAAGTGGTAGGAGGAGTATATCCTATTTTATATTTCAGAATCCCTTCCTTACTCACTGTTATGTGGAAGGTGAAATACCCTTAATACTTTTGATAATGTCCAGTTATGTCACCTTTTAAAGTCATGTTTTAGTTACTTGGCTTTTCCACCTGGCTCCAATACCAGTTTTAGTACAAATACCTGTTCCCCCCCCCTTTTTTTTTTTTGGCCATAACAGTGTGCACTGATTTAGAAGTTGTGTTCAATTACATATATTGTATGTTACTTTTATATATTTGTACATATTTATTATATCTGCATTCTTAAGAATGGGTACTTTTAGAGTTACAGATTAATGTGTGAGAGACAATTCAGGATTTAATACATTCATGACACTAATAATATTGAGAATAAGAAACAAAAGAGAAAAGGGCAAGGGAAGAGGTTCCATTTAGGCTTACTTCTTGCTGTCACTTTTTTTCCCCTGGTTTATATTGCTTCTCCCTATCTTTGGAACCACTACCATCAAGAGCCTTACCAAATAAGCAGAAACCTAGGCTTATGTATTAACATTCATTCACAGCACCATCAATGATCTAGGGGAATCTGCACTCTCCTTGGCTTCTTCTTAAATATTTTGTTTTCTAGGTTCATCTCTGGACTTTCTGGAGCCCCAGACTTCTCCCAACATCTAATTTTTCCTGGTCTCCTTGGAATTTCCCTCTTTACTTGTTATCTGTTTTTTCATATTTCTCTGCCTGTATGTCAGTAATGTTCTTTTTTTTTTTTTTCTTGGATAATTTGAAGAAGTACCTCAGTTTCCCTTAATATGTATATAGACATCAGAGACAGGAAGAGGTTGAGCCCTTGTCTAAACGCTCAATTCTTTTCATATAAAAGGTATTATAAAAGCCTCAGTTGAATTTTTGAATATTCAGAGTGAGGTCTGCCGCTGAATTGGGGATGTGAACAAGAGAGTGTGTGTACAAAATGGGAAGTTATTTTCCCCTGATTGCATATAAATATGGGAAGGTTTTGTGTTTATTTTTCCCCCTGAGATTTGGAATGGGACAGGGAAGAGAAGAGAGGTAAGGGAGGAGAAAAATGAAAGTCATGAGAAAGAAATATGAAAGAAAAGCCCAAATACTTTTAAAATGAAGAATAAATAATAATCAAATTTAAATTGATTGTTTTATAGTATTGAATCACACTTTTTGGCTCAAAGATTATGTATAGAAACATAAAGTCTTGGGAAGGGGTGAGGCTGGATGGTGGATGTACTTGTGTACATCAAGTACACAAGTAAGTTGGTGTTTTACATCTGGTTCAGTCCCAAGGCCAAAAAAAAAAAAATTAGACTGGAGAAGGAAGAAGTAGGATCAAGGGCTTGGAATGAGTTAGGACAGTATTTTCTGGATCTTACAGTAGAGGAAGATCCCAGCAGATAGTTGTGGTAATGAATTTTCAAGAGTGGACCTTTGCCCTCAATGAACATACATCCTAATGTTAACATTCTTGTATATTCTCCTACCAAATTGAAACTGGGCTATTTCCATGCAGTAAATAAAAAAGGTTGCAAGTGCTGTGGAGAAGCCATCTGAGATGACCTCAGCCATCTGACTGCAGCTGCATGACAGGCCCTGATTAAAAGCCACACAGATGAAGCCCATCAACTCACAGAGCTGTGAGAGACCATAGTAAATTGTGTCAATTTTTTTAGACACTAAATTTATTAGACACTAAAGTTTTGGGATAATTTGTTATACAGCAATAGATATTTGTAGCTCACTCCTTTACCAGTTTACTTATGAAACCATATTTTCTCTTTGATTATTTCCAATTCATTCAGCAAACATTTATTAAATGTCATATACTATGACAGGCTTTTGGTATAATAAGGTAAATAAAATATCATATCATATTCCTCCAGTGGATTACACATGATGCAACCTCAATTATATAATTCCTTCTCTTAAGAAACATTAAGAGGGAAATTAATAAATATTTTAGTACTTGTTATTGGCACAATAAGCTATTCTTCTGCAATAAATTAATTTAGACCTCTTTTTTCAAATTATTTATAGATATTTTTTAAAAACAAACTATAATGCAGTAGGAAAATATAGTAGATTGAATCTTTGCATAACCTCCTGGTAGGAAAGGCTTTAATAATCAAGATGTGAAACTATGAACCATAAGTCAAAAGATTTAAGTATTTGACTCCATAAAATAAAAAAAACTTTATTGTGACAAAAGATACCATATATATGACAGAGAAAATATTAAAAATCTTTAATATTTAAATAGCTCCTAGATTTTTATAATCAAAGTCAAATAATCCAGTATAAAAATAGGCAAGAGATATGGAAATGCAATTCATGGAATAAAAAATGGAAAAGAAATAAACATAGAATAATATATTTAAACTCACTAATAGAAAGCAACTCTGAAGTTAGTTTAACTTTACGATACTGGCAGTCTCTTACACAGCTTGTTTTTCGGGGTAGAGAAGGGAAGGCATGTGAATTGCTAAAGTCTTTTGTAAATTCAGTGGTGTCTATTAAAACTCTACCAGCCCCACAGTTCAGATGGTTCTGAGGAAAAAAAATCAGTAAAGAAGGATATATGTACTGTGGTTACTGCGTGTTTTTTTTTTACTGTGTTGTTTTTTTCAAACAACATGAATGTCAATTAACAAGATAGTAATTAAGTAAATTATCATACATCAGTACTGCATAGCAGCATTTAGCCCTTCATATGAATGTGTTTTATCCAAAATTCTTGTTATATTTTTAAATGGAAAAAATCAAATCGCAGGGTAATTATGTATTATTCATTTTCAGTGGTTAAAAAATAAAGAGAAGTAAAGAAGAAAGTTATATGTAATAAATTTGTACAAATATTTGGATATACTGATCTAGCACAGGAAACTAAGTACAAATATAATTCATAGCATTAATTAACTAAAGGGTAAAGATTATAGGGAATAGAAAGATGCTTACTTTTTTCTCTGTATACATGTAATATTTAAGTGTCTTATTTTTGTATTTTTGAATACTTTCTTATATCATTTGAACCAACAATTCCACTTCTCAGAAGCTATCCTAAGAAAATAATTGAAAATTCAGGGAAAAAGTGTAGAGAAAATACCTTCATCTGTATAACAAATAACTACTAAATTGGAAACATCCCAAAAATCTAGTCAAAGGGGACTAAGTAAATCATGTTGTAGTACTAAGTATGGTATTCATGGATATTAAAATTGTACCTTTTAAAAAACTTTTACTGATCTTATAAAATGATTATAATATTGAGTGGAAAAAGGAGGATAAACATTGCACACAAGTAATAATATTAATGCTTAGAACACATATTCTTACACAGTTATGTACATACACAAACACATACATACACAGAATGGAAAACAATCTGGAAGAAAACTGTTGTGATCAAATATTTTGCTAGGATTAGAAGTGACATTATTTTCCTTTCACTTTTTAAACTTTACTGTAATTTCTGAAAGTTTTATTATACACATCTAGTGATTTTATAATTTCTCAAAAGAAAATATCATAACCAACACGAACACACCAGAATGAACCAGGAATTTTGTGAATATTTAAAATTTTAACTGAGAGTTAGTTGATTGTCCTTCCAATCAACGTAAAACTTTGTTTCTGATATCTATATAAAAGAGTTAATTATATCGCACACTTATACACCATGCTCATTATGAAGAAAACAAAATTAAACACACAAACAAAACCTCATAAGATTTGTTTTCAAAGTGCTGAGTATAGAGAAAATCCTGAATTCTAAAACTCAGTGAAGAAAGAACCATTTGAGTCACTGCTTAAATCATTATAAAAACATACTCAAGAAAAAATTCGGGAAGATAGAATTTCTATACTAATGAAAAGAGGTAGTGGTTCAGCAAATTCAAGACAACAGAACAGATTATCATTGTTGAAATAAATTAATCTTCAAGCAGCAAATATTTCAACTTTCCAGATAAAGGCATGAGTCTTTCAGACCTTATTTAATACATATAGCATAATTTTAATTTAGCCAAATATTTGAGTAATCTGAAAATTTGATTTAATAAAAGTTTTTCTTCCAGGAGTTTATTAGTATTAGCTTAGTTTTCATAGTGATATAATAAATGTATCTTCCCCTGGACATTCAAAACCAAGGCTGCTCAAGCAGCCTTGGACATTAAAATGAAAAGGAGGGAGGGGAGGGGAAGGGGGAGGGGCAGAGGGAAGGAGGGGAAGTGTGGAGCCCAGGAGACAGACAGAGGAAGAGAGAGAGAGGAAGAGAAAAGACAGAAAAAGAAGAAGGAAGGAAGGGAGGAAGGGAGTGAAGAAAAGGAAGGGAGGAGAAAAGATATGTGAACATACTATAAACCAAATTTTTCCAAGTAAAATTTTTCAAGTTTTTAGAGTAAAATATGACTGTTTTCTACAAAGCTTGTATTTTGGGAAAAAAAATTAGAGAAAAAGAGTGATTGTTAGATAAATGTTTAACCTTGGTTTATTCTGGTTGAACTAATGTCAGAACCCTGCAGATAAGTTTTTGGTAGGTGAATGTATTACTTCTACCCAGATCTCAGAGTTTAGAAGGATGTAGCTAGAGATCTTAAACTTGTACATAATCTGCCCCATGAATCAGTAACTTAGTGTAAAGTATGTAATGCCTTCTTCTTTGAGTTAGGGCAATTGAAATCTTTTACTGAGATTCAAAGAGGAAATTTTTAAATGGCCATTGTTTGAAAGAAATAATAACATACCTTATTAAGTATTCCATATAAGGAAGATAGATAATGTATGAATAACATGCTAGTTATTACTAGATGAATATATTAAACTAAAAGCAATAAAAATAAAATGTAAGCACCAGAAGAAAAGAACAAAAATATTAATGATCTACTGACCACTGTTACTCATAGAAAGCAGTTTTTTATTTTTGGGTCAGTTTCTTATAGAGTATTCTCATTTTAAATGGATTTTCCTTTCTTTCACTTAGGTTCACAGGTTGATTCAATGCTTTCATGGTGTGATAAATAACAAAGACCAGTATTTATATGCATTAGATCATCTACATTAATGCCAATTTCATTTTCGTAAAGCCAAGCATGGTGCTTAGCTATTAAAGAAAATACATGTTAGTAGCAAAATTTCTGATGAGTGTATGCAAAGCTGTCTACATTTAATATTCATTACTAGTGTTTATAAGTCAAATCATGATATGTAGTGATATTTCACTGTGTGTTAGAATATATGAAATTGCCATTTTTAAAAAGATCTAGGGCTTCCCTGGTGGTGCAGTGGTTGAGAGTCCGCCTGCCAATGCAGGGGACACGGGTTCGTGCCCCAGTCCGGGAAGATCCCACATGCCGCGGAGCGGCTGGGCCCGTGAGCCATGGCCGCTGAGCCTGCACGTCTGGAGCCTGTGCTCTGCAACGGGAGAGGCCACAACAGTGGGAGGCCTGCGTACCGCAAAAAAAAAAAAAAAAAAAGATATAAATGTTGAATATGGTTAGTGTTACATGGTTTCACTTAATCCTTATTGCTCACAAAATCTCAAATTTGCCTTTACATGCACCGTGGATGGTAAAGTTAGGCACATTCAGGACAGGACAATACTTTTAATTTTTTCTAAGGAGGGGCTAATTTAATTATATAAAGCTCACAGTCCTCATTAGCACAAGCTTCATATATTCTATGTTCCTACTGGATAAGAATGAGGTTCTACCTTGGATGAGACTATTATTTTTATTTTTTTTGCGGTTCACAGGCCTCTCACTGTTGTGGCCTCTCCCGTTGCGGAGCACAGGCTCTGGACGCGGAGGCTCAGGAGCCATGGCTCACGGGCCCAGCCGCTCCACGGCATGTGGGATCTTCCCAGACTGGGGCACGAACCCGTGTCCCCTGAAAAGGCAGGTGGACTCTCAACCACTGCGCCACCAGGGAAGCCCAAGAGACTATTATTTTTGATGATAAATGATTCTGCAATTTATTTTTCCTACCTAAACTATACAGGTGTGCCAAGCTAGAGATGTACTGGGTCTAGCCTCAGTTCTACACCAGAATGTCTGGAGAAGTCTGGGGAAATGTTAAGAGTTTTTGTATTCCCCCCAACTATTCTAATAACAGGCTGGTAAATATAAGAGACCCATAGCAGATAACTGGTCAAATTTATTGTTCTTTCAAAGACTTCATCCACAGAGGCTTATAAAATAGCAACCAGTGAACAACAGACTTTAAGTTGAAAGTTGCATATTTATCTAACAATCCACCCTTTCCCTGATTATTTTTTCCAAAATACAACCTTTGTAGAACAAAAGTAGTCACTTTTTCCTCTAGAAATTTGAAAAATTTTACTTGGAAAATTTGCTTTACAGCATGTTCACATATTTTCTCCTCCCTTCCTTTCCCCCTCTCTCTCTCTTCTTTTCATTTTAATGTCCAAGACATTAAAATGTTGAAAGAAACCCAATAATTTTGCTTACTCATATTTTAAAACAGGTGACATTTATATTGCATACAAAATGCAGTAAAAATTTGACTGATGTCCAAACCATTTTTAACACTCATGAGTTGCTGTGAGCATTATCATGTCCTCAGTAAAGAAACCACAGACCCTGATAAAACCCTACAGAAGAAGGAATCTGTTTAGAGGCAAATACTTGTCCTCCCTATTCAACCTATAATTATTTAACAAATTGAAGGTAGTCGTTTTCATAATTTGCTATCATTTTCACTCAATATTTTTAGTGAAGTATAACAGAGAAATAGGACATGAGTTTTTTCAAATAGATTGAATGCTAGATTGTGTGTGTGTGTGTGTGTGTGTGTGTGTGTGTGTGCGCGTTCATTCATTCATCCATTCATACTACTAATGAACCTCAATTCCTGAATGCTTGATTCCTCCTGTAGTGAAAAGGATCTTTACAGATTCCTGTGAGCCAACTTTTGGTCACTGAAGAAGCAGTCAAACTGACAAGAATGAGCACGACCAACAAAGATCCCTTCATTTTTGCAACACATAGTTTTAAATTTGATTTTCAGAGTCACTTAACGGGAGGTATATCACGGAGAACCAGAAATGTAAGCTAAGTGCTCTACTAATGACATGTCCGAAGGGAGATGATCATTCCCAATTACTATTTGATATTTGTAAAACAATCTCTTGTGATATTAACAGTATATACTGTGACTTATAAAATGGTAGGCATATAAATTATCTGGTTTATTAAATCGGTGCTGATGATTAGTCCAGATAATTTAGATCCTTAGAATAATGTTTCAGGTGGATTGACTTTTATTCACTTTACTCTATGTAAACTCAAAGAGAATTGCACTTTCTCAGAATGTGCCACTTTGCTACTTTCCATTTTAAAGAAAAATAGTTTATAGCATAATAAATGACTATTTTAATATTTGCCTTTGTGTCATATTTGAATTCTTTTTAAAATTCATTTTAAATATGTTTCACAGTCCAGTGAATGTAACAATAATACAAATTGTAACTGTTATTCAACAACTTAAACTATTTGTTCCATAACAGTGTAACTTCAGGCATCTTTAACAGGAGTCACATGTATTAAAAAAAGCCTTCTTAAGCTTGTCATTAGCATATTTGGAAATGTTTTCCCCAATGGAGCTGGAAATATATATGGCGTAGAAGCACATGAGAGATTTCTTTTATTTGGAACTCTCAGGATACAGAGAACATGATCCCAGTATTGAGCTGTTTACCTTTCACAGAGAGAATAAATATGAATACCAATAGATGTAAACACTCTGATTACTCTCAGGTCAGTAGCGGGTAGAGTGACTAAATAAGATGAATGAGCACAGGGTTTTAATATGTTTATCTGCAAAGCTTTTTCTGGGAGTCATTATGCCCTTGTACATGCTCCTAACCTTTTATTTCTAACCTCAGTTAATGGGATTTATTTCTTCATGAGTTTTACCCTAGCCCTGGACTAAGTTCCTTTATTTGCTTATTTGCTTGCAATCTGTTGTCTTGTTTCTGGTGGATTCTGCTACAACCCCAAACCTCCAATTCAGTTGGTAGAGATAAATTATGCATTATCAGTACATGCTGACCAAATTATTCTTTATTCAGGTTGGGATTTTGACCTTAAACATGTGCTGTGCTACTTTGGTAGACCTCAAGAAGATTTTTTTTTTTTTTTTTTTTTTTGCTTATATTAAAGTAGACCTAAATTTCAGGGTTTATTCATCATTTTCCAAGAGTTTTATAGTCACCCCATGTATTAATGACAACTTTTAACTTTCTTTTTCCTTCCATTGAGAGCTCCATCCCCTCCTATTGGGCCCAATTCTGGACCTCTGATCCATATCATGGCACCTCCTGAAGGGTGTCGAACTGTTTGACAGGGTCCTTGGGGCAGTGGTTTACAAATTGTATGGTTTCGCTGTTATTAGGTTATTAAATTAATTTAATGGGTCATGAATAGCTTTTGAAATTAAAATGGAATAGAATAGGATATCAGATTGAATTTGATAATTCTTACATTTCCAGTGTAGGTGTAAGAACTCTGAAATTTTCATTGTGTGTTTGTGTGTGTGTGTGTGTGTGTGTTTGTGCTTGTGGAAATGTATTACTTTGTGTTTCAAAAGCATTAAAGCCTAGAGCAGAGTTTCTCAGGCTTGAGTCATCAAATGGACCCATTTAAAGGGTAGATGATGATGATGATGGTAATGATACTACTACTACTACTGCTAATACTGTGGATAGCACTGTTTACTTAGATTGACTTTTGTAATATAACATATGTACAAATGTATGCAGCAAATATGTATAAAGATTAGGAATAGATTTATTATTCATTTCACTCTTATATAACTAAAAGCCATAAAAATAAAATTTTAAAACTAAAATAAAATTTAGATTAATAATGTTAATGTTATTAATATAACTACTTTCTTGACTTTAAACTGACCAGATGAGGTTTAATAATATAAAGATATATTGGCATCTTTTAATTTTCATTTGCTATTGATTCTGTCTTTTAATTTTGAGAATGATTTATCATCCCCGAATCACTGTCCAGGTCATTGTAGTTATTTTGCACAGTTTCATCAGACATTACTGATGAACTGCTGTAGCTGGTATGTTCTGGAAAGAACAGCTGCACTTTGTACACTCACAGTTTGCACGTGGTACTTATTGCAGTTGTGCAGGTCTTTTTATTCGTGTTTAGCATGCTTATGCACTCTGTATCTATAACGTATCTCCATTCTCTGATCACTTTTTTCTATTGGAACTCTTGAAAAAAAAACATGTTTTATATCATTCCTTGACTTTGTTTGAGCCTCCCTCAGAGCAAATGCAGTAAAAGCCAAAAACCACCAAAAAACAAAAAACAAAGGTAAATGCAAGCAATAAATCCTGGGTCAAAATTAGGATGAAAGATGGTCACAAGATGATCTAAAACATGAGTCAATTTCACTCCTTTTCAGTTTATCTTTGAAGAAAAATCACAAAAATTAAAATCTATCATTGAACTTTCCAGAGTATATTCATGGAGCTCAGGAATTCCTTAGACCCCAATGTGGAAAACTTTCCTTGGAGGATTTCTCCAACTTTTTTGACTGCAGGTGGATATGTGGTGTGTGTGTGTGTGTGTGTGCGCGCGCACATCCATCTCATGTGTCCCAATTGTCTGTAGAAAAATAATCTGTGATAAAAAAAATATTGAAAGAAACAAAATGGTAACAATGCATGGATTTATATGTTTATAATTAACACCACCATCAACTGTCCTAAAATATATATCACTATAAAAATATTAAAAAATAAATACCACTACCACACAAGATAGCAATTGTGATGGACTTGTAACAAAATGTTCTTTGTAAAATGTATTAGAATTCCAATAATTTATATTAACATATGTACACAATGAATGTTGTAAACTGGTTAAGTATTATATGGAGAACAGTAAATTACAATGCTAAGTATACTCTACTCCCTAAGTTTAGTTTGTGAATGCCAAACCTCTATTAATTCTTTAGTACCTTGCTAGTATAGCCCTCAAGTGAGCATGAAAGTGAACACCAATGGAAAGTGTATGAAACTAAAGGGTGTATTTTTAAAAATCAGTTTGAGCCATAAGAGTCCATGTGGGGGGTGAACAGTACATTAGGAAACACTCCACTAAAAGTTTAAATATAGTATTAGAAATAGCTATAAATTTACCAAACTTTAGAGAGGTTAGAAAAAAAAGATTGTTCTACATTAAAACATAAAATTGACCTATAGCCAGTTAGTTCTGGAATGTAAAGCTAAGAAAGAAATGAATATAATTCAGGCAACCCGTCTGAGACAAACAGGAAAATCATTATTTCTAAAGTAAATGCAACTTTTAAGATTATGATTAGCAGTTATAGTTTGTAAGATCATTAAAGAAAAAACTCATCTCCTGATGCTGTGGCAAATTTTTGAAAGTCCTTTTGAGATAAATCATATTAACAATATGTTTCAATTGAGTATCTATTTAGCTTGAAAAAACCATACATATCTGAAAGCAAAAAACAGTTGTTTTTGTTTTTATTTTTGTTTTTTGCTTCTTTTCATTCATTTACCTGTTAGTTTTTAGACAGGAAAAAATTTTCAAAGGAAATGAGTCATCCTCCCTTAATATTTATCCATATCAGAAATATACTTAGCTTATCCAAAAAAAGAGTTTTAGAGGGGTTATTCCATATTTTCCATTTTAGAAGGATGATTTTTAAATATTTAATTTTTTGAGCAAGTATTATAGGAGATAATAACAAATAGAAGATCTCATTTCCTTCTTTGTCAAAGATTTTAATATCGAGCCACATTGCATTGCTTCCTAACTGTGATTTTTCTTGGAAAAGAGCATATTTACTTCACAAGTAGAATTTTTCCCTTAAGTTTATAGTTTAGAAGTAAAGGACCCCAGTTCCTAAAGAAAAATGTTTCTTAACTGTGAAGTACATTTTCAGACTATGCCAGGATATAGGGAAAAATAACAGAAAAGTTACAATATAGTTGCTTGGCATTTTCAAATTACATCATAATTTTAAAACGACACTTTAAGGAAAGAATTTCATGGATAAGGATATTCCAGTTGGGAAAATTTAATGGCAATTCTGTGTGTTTTGGCATTTGCACGTGCTAGACAAAAACAAATTTGCTTTTATCATTTCTTAAAGCTTCAAGGACCATAAAAAAGCAATAACATACTTAAAAGTGAATGATTTTAAAGTGTTTAAAGATGATTCAACCTCTAAATTCTAACCCAAGTTAGGAATTCTTAGGTTGGATATATATACAATTTTTTTTAAGTGGACTTAATATGACCTGAGTCAAATATACTTCAGAGTGCAGGATAAACTGGAATATTCAGTTTAGCTTTCAGCGGTTTAAAAAAGAATTTTTTTTCAGGATGTCTTGTCGGAGTCTAATTATAATAGCTACATTTTTGCTTACTATTGGTTAAACACATTATTGAATTTAATCTTCATAAAAACCTTCTGAGGTGGATTATATAATCTCCTTTTGACAGATTAGGAAGCTAAGGAAGCTTAGTAAGGTTAAACTGCTCACCCAAGGTTATGTAACTGGTTAAGTGGCAGGTTCAGGATTTGATTTTTATTTTTTTTTATAAATTTATTTATTTTATTTACCTACTTTTGGCCGTGTTGGGTCTTTGTTGCTGCGCACGGGCTTTCTCTAGTTGCGGTGAGTGGGGGCTACTCTTCGTTGCGGTGCGCAGTCTTATTGCGGTGGCTTCTCTTGCTGTGGAACACGGGCTCTAGGCACGCGGGCTTCAGGAGTTACAGCACATGGGCTTAGTAGTTGTGGCTCACGGGCTTATTTGCTCCGTGGCATGTGGGATCTTCCCGGACCAGATATCGAACCTGTGTCCCCTGCATTGGCAGGCGGATTCTCAACCACTGTGCCACCAGGGAAGCCCCAGGATTTGATTTTTGACTGATTCTAAACACATACAATAACAGCAGCTTTACTTGTGAAGTGATTCAAAGTTTTGCAATTATAGTGAGTGATTAAATGTAATTCTAAATGGTATTCAGACTTCTGGATGTTTAAGTGATTATATTTAATACTGAGTGATTTGGGGAACTAACTTACATCAGCAAGTATACATTTCCCATAAAATAAAAAAAGAACAGAATTGGATGATAAAAGTAGAAAATCCTCAACATATATTTAATTAATTCATTCAACAAGCATTTATATGGGTACCACAGAGTGTACAAAGGGAAAAGGCAGTTATATTTGGTATTTATTGCTGTGTAATAAAGTACCCCAAAACAGTTGCTTTTAAAAGATGAACATTTACTATCTCACAGTTTCTGTGTGTCAGGAATCTGTGTACACCTCAACCGGGTGCCTCAGCCTCAAGGTCTCTCACGAGGCCACAGTCACAGCTGGAATTGTGATCACATCTGAAGGCTCAGTGGGGGAAGATCTGCATCTGAGCTCCCTCATGGGTATTGGCAGGATCAACCCCTCACAGGTCATCCAGCTGATGGTATCATTTCCTTACTGGCTATTGGCCTGAGACTGCCCTCAGTTCCTCGCTATGTAAGATTATACCTAGGGCAGCTCACAGCATGACAGAAGAAGAAGGAGATAATAGTGAGGCAGAGAGTAAGAATAGGTGAAAAAAAGGATCAACTCAAAAATTTACTTCAGTTAAGGGGTACATAAATTTTAAACATTCTTTTAGGGGGTATATAAGCAGAAGAAGTTAGAATACCACTAAGTTAGTTAGAATATGAGGTAAGTCTCTTTGTAACGTCATATTGAAAGAGCAATCCTATCACTTTTGCAAATTCTGTTCATTAGAAGAGAGTCACTAGATGAGGCCCATACTCAAGTAGATAGGATTACATAAGGGCATGAATACCAGATTGGAATCTTTGGGGACAATGTGGAAGCCTCCTACCAAAGCAATCAATATTTGTTAATTTCTGGTTAACATTTGGCATATGAATTTAGAGTCTTATGAATTACCAAAACTTTGACCTCATGAGTTTAATCTATAGGAGTTCACCAAAGGAAATAATTCTTATCCAAGGATAATATTTAATTGTAAAAAATATATGTAAACAATTTGAATTTTCAATAAAATTGGATTGAATAAATACATTTATATATGTTCAATATGTAAATAAATAATTTAAACTTGGAAATGTATTTATATACATATTTTACTTAACACTTAATATGTACATTTTTTATGTATTAAACTGCATTTCAGTCTTTGCTTTAAAAGTTAGCTTTTTAGAGAGGACTTCTCTACCACATATTGGCCCTAGAATCTTAGGTTGTGGTATAGAAGTTGAATCATCACAAGAAATTTTAAAATCTTCATTTGAAATAGGATATTCCCTTCCTCTTTTAATTTTTTCCTATTGCTTATAATAGCCTGACATTATATTACCCATGAATTTCCTTATGTTTTTGATGTTTCCTTCACTAGAATGTAAGTTTCAGGATGACAGGAAGTTTGTCTGCTTTGTTCATTCCTGAGTAGCTGTTATTTAGACAAGTCCATGGATACAGACTTAAGAAATGTTCACTGAAGAAATGAATGTAATGGATATACAGATTGCTAGGGAACATAGAAAAAAAAGGTACCTAGCCAGCCTGCAAGTCCATGGCATGTTTGATCAGAAAAGTTTTCCCAGAGGAAACAATGCTTGAGCTAAAACATACTGGCGTTAGAGGAAAGGAAGGTAAAGGTCCTAAATTGATAGTGATAGCAGTCTGTGCATATGTTTGATCTTACCTAGAAGCTCATGATCTGGGTGATGTGGAGAAGGCATTCAGTGGGTTGCAGTTTGGCTGTGGGGATAAAGATGGTGAAGCAAGCAAATTGAATGTTAAAGCAAGAAAGTACTTGGTGTGGGGAAATCAGGGGGTGAAAGGTAGATGGTGAAGGAAGTGCAGCCAGGGAAGAGGCTTATAACATGGAAGAAAATGGAAGCATTAGTGAATTAAAAAGCTCAATGAGGTCAAAGACAAGTAAGACAGATTTGAAT
The DNA here is from genome assembly GCF_008692025.1 of Phocoena sinus. Taxonomy (NCBI): domain Eukaryota; kingdom Metazoa; phylum Chordata; class Mammalia; order Artiodactyla; family Phocoenidae; genus Phocoena; species Phocoena sinus. The sequence goes on from NC_045763.1 coordinate 91,201,855, forward strand.
TTTGGAGATTATAATTGAGATATGGAACATGTTTGTGATGACAAAGTCAGAGTGGGTCATGGATTTGGGTACCTACGGTGGGTTGGGTTTGAATGTTAATGGAATCTATGTTGAGGACATTCTAAAGTATTAACTTTATAGATTTAGTGAAAATTTCAAAATTCCTTTCAGAAGTAGATGCCTATATTTGAAGAAATCATTAAACGTGTTTCAAAAATAAGGTTTCAAAAATACAAGGGGTGTTCATGAGATTTTTGGATTCTCTATGTCCTTTACTTCTAAATATCTTATACCATATTCCTGTATATGTCTACTTAAACAATTCAATATATTACTATTTCTCAGAGCCTATTATGTGGCATGAGAGATATAAAAATAAATATGATAAAATCTCTTCTTTTAATAAACTAGTTAAAAGTAATACTAGTTAAGGCAGTCAAACAACATTATAAGAGGTTTACATTATTTTGGACATGCAAAATAAACAGCTGTCACACCAGTTGAGAGAACCAGGGAGGACTTCAGGAAAATTATATTTGAGTGGCATCTTAAAGAATACAGAGAATTTCATTAGTCATATAGGATGAGGTAGAATTTCAGGAGGAGACAAACTCTGAGAGAAAGCAGTAGAGATAAATGTGAGAGATGGTTGGGAAGGAAAAGATGGAGATGGGATGCTCTTCAATATATGGGGTATAGAGACATAGAGCTGGAAAAGTAAGAGAGGTAGAGAAGCAGGCTGCGGGAATAAGAGTTTGGACTTAAGTGTGTTTCTGATGGTTTGGAAAGAAGAGGTGAAAAATGGTGGTATTATGACTAGAAGCCAAATGGGGAGAGATTTCAAGAAGGAGGGCATGATAGGTGATTAGGAGGTCAGTAGTAGTTTGGAGAGAATAATTTCAATATTTAGTAGGCCTGTTAAATAGTACAGGTCCATGGTGAATCATGATCACAGGGATAAATTTGAGGAGTAAATAAATTCTGAGAAAGTGGAAGCATCAAGATGTGCTCTATTTCCGTAATTTTGGCAGCAAAGTAAGGAGACAGATGGTGTAGAAATTTGAAATAGTAGCATCACAAAGAGGAAATGAAGAAATTGAACATGTTTGCCATCCAGAGAGGAAGGAACTGCATAGTACAGAGGAAAAGCATGAAGATGGAAATGAAACTAAAAGGAACTAGGGAATTTAGACTAGACAGAGGTCAAGAGTGCGGGTAAACAGAGAAATTGTTCCACGACAGAAGGTTACAGTTATCAGTTATACAAAAAGAGAAGTAGAAATTCCAGAAATAAGTGATATGTTAAGGAAACTGCACTTGGTTCATCCTAATTGCTGTAATCAATGAAAAAAATTAATATTTATTTAGGGGTTGCTGTTTGCTAGGAACTGTACTTAATGGTTTATATGCATTAACTTATTTAATCCTTTCAACAGCTCTGTGGAATATGTACCATAAATACTCTCATTTTAAATACAGAAAACAGAATCTTTAGAGAATATAACTTGTCAATGCTCTTACTGAGAGGTAGGTCAGTGAATCCCTGACTACCTTGCTAGGTGGGTAGGTTGAGAACTTAAGTATACAAGGGATTTCCCAGCAGCTGTGGTGATTGAGTAAGACAGCGTGGCTCTAATGTATTTAGTCTGGTTTTGTGACTTTTACCAGAAGAGTTTGGAAGCCTTAGTAGAAAGAAGATAGTAGAGAATTTCAGGAATTGTAAGGAAAATATTGCAAAAGGATAGAGGGGAAGATAATTCTAAGGTGAACATCGACATATATTTGAAATGACTGACATTGGAGTCCAGTGTGGGGTGGAAAGAAGAGAAGCCTTAAAGAAAATAGCTAGTTTGGAAGCACAGGGAATAATCAAGGGTCTAGACTTCACAAGAAGGACAAAGACAGAGTTAATTGGTATGAGAGGATGAAACACTGTGTTGAGAGGGATTTCATTCCTTCAGAAATATTTAAGTGCCAAATAGATGCCACTGTGATAAGCTCTTGGATGTACAAAGGTTAATTATATATCTGTTCTGCCTGAGATAATAGGTTTAATATGGCTGAAATAGATTGGAAATGGGGGTTGCTGTAGTCATGGAGCTAAAGAACATGAGGCCAAAAATAGGCAGGGATTGTGGTCAGTGCATGATGTTAACTGTTGAGTTGATGAGGCTGATAATATTGACTTTACAAAGGTTAAACAAAATATAGTTTTCCTACTTTTGCTATTCTATGCTTGATTACTAGTGATGCTTAAGAACTTCTTGCTTACAGCTTCTGTTAAAATCTATGAATTCTCTCATTTCTTATCAAAGAAAAACAATTCTTGAAACTGTTTTGCAAATTTATACTTTTGTATATTTTGATACATGCCTTTCCTAAGGGAATTTAGTACTTGAAAACCTCTTTGAAACAAAATATAATAATATTTTAAATAGATAAAAGGTTTTTCACAATAGTAATTCATATGTATCACAATAAATTATTTCTAGTTATTTTTAATGATTCTCTGATTACAGTAAACAAATATGATTGTGTTTTATTTATCAATGTGCTGTAGACATAGCTACACTCAACTGTATTTAAATTCCTTCATTATTCAGAGGGCTCTGGATACACGAACAAGGTATTTCCTTTATTTCAATAAAATCAACATTTTTCAAACCTTTCCTTTTCTATAACAACTTTTATTCACTAGAGAATATGAGCAACTGTTGAGTATTTTTTTCTGTTGATTCAGTCATCATTATAGTTGTGAAGCTATAGTTCTTTATGTTATATAGTCCACCATCACACATTTACCTGAAGAAACTATTTAGGATCATCAAAAAATAAATGGAAGAAGTTAAAAAAATATTCTTGAGTGATTGAAGATGGGAGAGGATATGGTCAGAGTAGATTGGAACAGAGCATCAAACCTAATCACGTCAAGCAGGACAAAAAAAAATCTTGACTTTATTTTAGGAACCAGTCAGAAGTTATTTGTGACATTTAGCAGGATGAAAGAAGAAAGGGACATTCCATTCTTCATTTCTAAAGATGCGGCTGCTGGCTACAAGTCCTAGCCTATCATGTGGTCCATAATTCTCTAGAAAGAGGGGATGAGACTGAATTTTCCATTTCTAATTTTTAAGTAACTTGGAATATATTGTTCATCCTTTAATATGTGGAGGAAAGGTGAATCTGTTTTAGTACTTGAATAAATGGTTGATACATACATGAAAACTGCATTACACTAAGCAGTTTTGAACAGAATTGCTAAAAGCTATTGGCCAGCAATGCAATTCAATGGTGACAAATGACTCTTTTTCAGAGATATTTCCTTTTTGGAAAATTGAAATTTGATGGCAAACAAGTCAAGGAAAGTAACTTTCTCCCTATTCCTGAAAATAACTTACTATTAGAAATCAGCCGTCCAGGAAAAATAAAACTGCTGATATCAATTCTCCTCCCACCTGTTTAACTCTACTCTCCACAATCTCCCCAACCACCACTACCACCATCCAGCCAGTCTCCAATAACTCACTGTCAGTGTGTGGACACAGACAAATGTGTAGATTTTAGACATAAAAAAATGTAAAAAGTGAGGAGGCCTGAGGAGGTATTTGTTAACAATTCTTGTGCTATGATAAGGTAAAAGGAACCTTTCCAATGATTTCCAAAAAAAGTTTTTGTCGTCAGGTTATGGCAACAAGGAATTGGATGAGTGTTCATGCATCATATCATATATTTTGCATATTTGACAGTTTTTATTTTTCACTAGTAAGACTTTATTCAGCTACTGTTACTTTCTGAGCACATTCTTCCACTCATGGTGAAAGTCTCCTTCTAGATTGTAACACTCTAATGCAACCAAGGAGCAAAATCTCCCCCGGTTTTTAAACATTGAGAGTAGTCTGAAGGTAGCCAAACATTCACTGGATTGCGATTGACTGCAAATGATTCCAGCTAAACTTCCCAGAAGATCAAAATCTCATTAAAGCAGCCATTAAATAAGAATATCACTTAAGATACATGCAGTGATGGACTCAGGCCAAATGTAACCAGACTGGGTGTGGGAAACTGTTAACTCCTGCAGGTGTTGTATTGCTAAAAGAGTTATTTTATTTTAGATTTATTTACTTCTTGGGGGAAGCCTACAATTTGCTCTGTAAGGGTTCCCCTTCAGACTTAAGAAAGTTGTAAATTTCTCAGTGGGGTGTGATCATCAAGCTAATAGCCTGTTTCTAGGGAGTAAATAAAGCCTCTGGAAATTGACTCTATCACAAGGAAGAGGCACTGTAAAAGCTGTGATCACCTGCTTTCAGAATTGTGATTGGCCATTATTGCCTGAAATCACAGCTGCAGTCAATGTTTTGAAGATAGTTACTGGCAGCAGCCAGGATCTGTGAGAACACTCAACAATTGGCTAAAAGTTACCTTTTAGATTTAATGAATAATTCAGGATGAAAAATAATCTGCCCCTAACTTGGAGCAGAAGAACACAATTCTCAGCATTACAACCAGGGAATGACCTATTCTCATCATAAATATTAACTATGTATGGGCTTCTTTTCCCTTTACTATCTGGTTAAATCAATAGTAATCAGTAAGGATCAAGGGAAAACATATACTTCCACCTCTCTTCCATTTTCTAAGTAGAGTGGGAATAAGAATGGATTTAGAATGCCTTCTCCTTGAGGAGCCAGGGGAGGAATAGCTCTCTTCTCCCCCATAAATTGGAGGTATTTCCTTGACTGGTAAATTTATTCCACAGAAAACAGGGTCTAGGCTCTCTTAGAGAAATGAATTTTATAACCACAGTTCCTCTTAATACTTTTGTGTTAAATACACTTGTAAAATATCTCTTATTTCTTACATCATTGCTAAATTATTTAATTGAAACAAACATACATTAATAAATGACATGGTCCCAATTTTAATTAAACGTCTAGCAATCAAGAGAAAATTCAAATATCTGAATACAAGTTATAGGTTTCAATATTTCCAACTGTGCTTTGCTTAGTAAGTGTTCTTATATATTATCTCATGTGTCTTATATTACCAAGTACATCATCTTAGAGATAATCTATTTTAGTGCCTTCATTATACGTGTAAGAAAACTGAGACCCAATGAGCTTAAATAGTTTTCCGTAATGAAAAAGATAATACTAAATGGAAAGCTCGGTGTAGGACATAGAATCCTTTGATTCTAGTCTAATAATCTTCCAATGATTATAAGTGATTCCTGCCATATTTTAAAAGAAAACAATAAAACCATGGAAAAACCTCACATTTTCGAGGTCCCACAAAACTAGAGCAAGAATGAATCTCTTAGCCTAAGCAACGACAACTTGTAGGTGGAGATTACCCAGTACTCTTGACAAAAGCTAAGCTTTTGACGGAAGAAATGGAAATCTACTTCAGTCATTTAGAAATCTGACAGCTAGACTCACTCACTTGACTTACAATGATCTTCACCACCATCAGTGACCAGATTTTGAATATGACATACATATACATATGAACCATCTATACACATAGATTTAGAATATGATATTATGATACATATATACACACATGCAGCCATGCATGCATAAATGTGTATATGTTGTTTTTAAACAACTAGTAGAGGTCTTTTAGTGGAATATTTATTCATTATTTTTCATATTCACATTTTACATTTCTAATATTTTAAGCTCTTCATTTTGAATAAAAATGTTCACTTTTCTAACAATTATCTTTGACAAATAAAAAAATTAAAATTGAACTAAAAGATAAATGTGACTATCTGACATGTGAGTTTGAACTAGGTTTCCATTATAATAACAATTGAAGCTTTTAGTATTTTTTATAAAAGCAGTTGAAGCTTTCAGTGTTTTTTTTAATTTTTATTTTGCCATGGGATACAGATAAAATCATAAGCTGATTGAGATGTTTAGACAATCACTTAAATACAGTGAAAGGGGAAATGTCAGAAGAATTTTAAGTTTTTTTTTTAATCTCTGCAGATAATATAGTTAAAATACATCTGCCCACAATCACGTGTACCAATCACACATCAGTTATTAGGGTCAATTATTAGCACTATTTCTATATGTCCTAAATGCAAAATCATTTTGATGACAAATGCCATTCTCTGACCAGGTGGTATTAAATGCAGACAGTGAAATTCTGGTTTCAGAATTTGCCTTACTCCTGCTGACTGCTTGACATTACTTGATCTTACCTGTGCAGACTATAAAAAGAAATAACCTAGGTCACTCTGACTTTGATAATAGTTCCTGTGGTTTTAATGAGGAGAATTGCAGAAGTGACCCAGCCTACTCAGTAGGGCAGGCAAAGGTGGGTCTCCAGGTGGGTTCCAAATAACACATTTCTAAATATTCATTTTAAAGTTTTTCTTACATTACATATCATTTACATTACTGCAGTGTCAAAGCTTTTTTGGAACTTGTACCATTGTCTACCCTAAGGCTAACTTCTAATGAAAAGGGGCAAAAGTCCCTGTTAAATCTGGGACATTTTGTGGTTACCTGTTTTAAGCTCAGAAGCTTATTTTTGTAAGAAGAAGAAGATCCTTAGGATCTTTTGAAAGTTCCATTTTCTTAGGAAACACTTAGAAGTTGTACTAAACAATTCATAGTTTTTGTCCATGTCAAAGGAAATTTTCTATATACCTATCAACCTCCACTGACATATTGTTGTTTTATCTATATGCAGTCCTAGAATATATTAATTGTGAAAAAATGTTAGATGAAAATATATTTAATATTTGCAAAATCAGTCTACTTAGAATTTGCTTTCCCCACCAAATATGAAGATATGATTCAAAATCTAACACTCAAATTCATTTATTTTTACATTGTCTTCTACATGTTTAAAACGGATTTGTCTGCATAATTTAATCATTGCACATGACTGTGAGGGAAAAACTTTAATCCTCATTTTACAGATGCAGAAAAATTAGTCTTAGTTTAAGTGATTTGACCAGGACTCAGTAGGCAAAATCCAATCCTTTCTCAACTTCCTTGCTGTTCTTGATTGTGCCATGTATTAGCACTAGAAGAACATCTGTAACTAAAACAGTCAAGGCTGACATTATGAAAAGCAGTCCAGTCTACATCGGAAAATAGTGGGAGAAAGTAATGAAATGTGCTCTTGAATAGCTTTCCTCCTTTTGTTAGAAGAAGTCATACACGGGAAAACTAGCCAGGCTAGGTGGCTCTCAGTGGTGTAATACTGCACACATTAATGTGTTTTGGATATCTGTAGAAGTGTTTTTGGTTGATACAATGAGGCATGACAGAACAGCAGCCTGGAATGGAAAAAGGTTGTAGTGAGTTGAATGAATATACCCAAGATATGTTCATGTCCTAAATCCTAGAACCTGTTAATGCTGCCTTATTTGGAAAAAGGATATTTGCCGATTTAATTAAGTTAAGGATCGTAGATGAGATCATCCTGGATTATCCAGGTGGGCCTTAAATCCAATGACAAGTGTCCTAATAAGGAGACAAACAGAGAAGAGGAGGCAGTGTGACCACAGAAGCAGAGATCTGAGTGATGCAGCAACAAGCCAAGGACTGCCTGGAGCCACTTGAAGCTGGAAGAGCCAAGAAATGGGGTTTCCTCTAGAGGTTTCAGAGGATTGTTCATACCTTGGTTTCAGACTTTTGGCTTCCAGAACTGTGAGAGAATACATTTTTGTTATTTTGAGCCATCAAGTTTGTGGTAATTTGTTACAGCAGCGCTGGGAACTAAAATAGGAGTGTATCAGACAAATTTTGTGCCCTCTTTCTGCTCTGCCTACTGTTTTCTTCAGCCATTGCTGTGGATCTGCTGCCTCCATTCAGCTGTACAAGGTGTCTCTCACTTCCTGCCCCAGGGCTTCTTTGCTTTCACCTATGGGACATCTGTGGGAACACACTCAGAAATTCTGATGGCTTTAAGCGGCTAGCCAACAATAGGCCACAGGTCTTTCAGATCGAAGGACACTCCTTGATTTAAAAAAAAAATTCTGGAGCCCTCAAGACATTCCAAATGTTTAATAGGTATTAATATAGGCAAAAATCCTGGTTGTAATTATTTGATCCTAGAAATAGCACTATTTCTGTATAACTGGAAAATGTTTTGGCATGCTTTTAATATAAACTGAGTTTTCCAGTAATATATTCACCATGTAAATTGAAAGAAGAATGTATTTTGTTTGGTTTGGAACTTTACCAAGATTTTTCACCATTTTTTAAATTGCCTGCTAGTTAATCCAGTGTGTTTTGTTGATAATAATATGTGAGTTGTCCATACTACACTCTTTTTTTTGTGGTACGCGGGCCTCTCACTGTTGTGGCCTCTCCCGTTGTGGAGCACAGGCTCCGGACACGCAGGCTCAGTGGCCATGGCTCACGGGCCCAGCCGCTCCATGGCATGTGGAGTCTTCCCGGACTGGGGTACAAACCCGCATCCCCTGCATCGGCAGGCGGACTCTCAACCACTGCGCCACCAGGGAAGCCCATATACTACACTCTTGATTAATCTTCATTTGTAACTCTCACACTTATGATGATTACATAAGTATGTTAAAGCATCTGGTTACTTAACTATGTCTTTTAATATTGAAAGGCATCATTTCATTATTGTTGTCTTATATATCTCAATTATATTAGTTATGTTTTTTTAATTTTTCAATTTTTTGTTATACTTTTAGTTTTAATTTTTTAATTGAAGTATAGTTGATTCACAATGTTGTGTAGATCAACACAAGTGTACAGCAACACCTTCAGATTCTTTTCCATTATAGGTTATTACAAGATATTGAATATATAGTGCTCTGTACTATATAGTATGTCCTTGTTATTTATCTGCTTTATCTGTAGTAGTGTGTGTCTGTTGATCCCAAACTCCTAATTTATCCCTCCCCCCTCTTTACCCTTTGGTAACCATAAGTTTGTTTTCTATGTCTGTGAGTCTATTTCTGTTTTGTAAATAAGTTCATTTGTATCATATTTTTAGATTCCACATATAAGTGATATCATATGATTTTTGTCTTTCTTTGTCTGACTTCACTTAGTATGACAATCTTTAGGTCCATCCATGTTGCTGCAAATGGAATTATTTATTTCTTTCTAATGGCTGAGTAATATTCCATCATATATCTATATATCTATGTCATCTAAGATCCTTAACTTAATTATATCTGCAAATATCCTTTTTCCAAATAAGGCAACATTAACAGGTTCTAGGGTTTAGGACATATATATATATACACACACCACATCTTCTTTTATCCATTCCTCTGTCAGTGGACATTTAGGTTGCTTCCATTTCCTGGCTGTTGTAAAGAGTGCTGCTGTGAACATTGGGGTGCATGTATCTGTTCAAATTAGAGTTTTCATTTTTTCTGGATATACGCCCAGGAATGAGATTGCTGGATCATATGGTAATTCTATTTTTAGTTTTCTAAGGAACCTCCATACTCTTCTCCATAGTGGCTGCACCAAGTCATAAGTTTTTAAATTCAAGTATTGGTAGATTGTTATTTTGTATGTAGGTTCATAGGTTATTTTTCTCAAAAGATTGCTTTGGGGTCATTAAAAGATTTGTAATAAAAAGGATATATATTAGTTTGGAAACTGTTAACGATCCTCTGAGCTAAGATAGATGTCTTTAAAGACAGACCTGATGTCCAGGTAAAATATAGAATCATCCAGTGAGGTCCTTTGCACCATGAGAGAAGAGCATTTTTGAGGAAGACCATATCTGATCTTGCTGCATAATGTTCTTTTCTCATCCCTTGTCCCAAAGAAGCTTCAACTCTACAGTTGATTGAGTACCTATAATGTAAAAATACATTCTGAATGGACTGTAAACAGTATAAATTTCAGCATTTTGTCCTTAAAAATTTATCAACAATATAAATTACAAAACATATATGCATGAACTAAACTTAAAATCATGGTCAACTGTGTCACTTTCTTGCCTTTCTTCTCTGGTTAGCATTTTACATGTCTTTTTATGTTTTTTTCTTGCCAGTGTTTTATTAGATTGTGAAGTTCTGAGGGTTTAGGACCATATTTAAATAATTCTCTTTATACAAACCCTGAAATAGCACAATGCAAAATTAGTACTTTAAAATTCTTTTTGATGAGGGAGCAAAGTTGTGTCTAAATCCCTGATAGAAATCACCCCTATTTCCAAATTACATAACTGATATATTTAAAGCTTCTGATACGCAGCATTTAGTCAAAACTAAGATTCAGTGATGCTTTGGGGGAACTTAGAATTCCGGTGAGCAATTTTTTTTCAGGCACAATCCAGAAAGGATGTTCACACTATAGAGCTATTGACATTGTGGTGTCAAAATATTTGAAAGGAAAGCAATACAATGGCATAGCAACTCATAATGGTAATATTTTATGAATCTCGTTATTACTTCATGCATAGCTGCCCTGTGAGTAGAGGCATTATAAATCTAGTCAATGATTTACTCAGGAACTCAGTGGGTATTCTTTGAACAAAACAGAAGCAAATATCTGGCAGAGTGAAGGCATAAATCTCCTGCAACTTAAAATATATAAAGTTATATTTGGTAAATAGCAATAGAACATATTATATAGGCAGGGCGAAAGTATAATTTACTGCCACTTGAAATACATAGAGTTATATTTGGTAAATAGCAATTGAATATATTATAGGAGGAAAGGGTAGAAGCATATTAGAATGGGATTTTTAATTTAAATGGAGAAAAAAATAACCCAGGAGAATCAATACCAGAAGACCAGCACTCAAATCTGGAACTATGAGTTGAGACCTCCTGGCAAATTCAGGCTCTGTGGTGAAACAGATAAATGACTGGAATTATGTGGATGTGTTATTAGCCGTTGGTAGGGAGAAAAACGATTTACTTTAAGGACTCTGTTGATATGTCTACCTACTTAATTATAATACAATGGAAGGAAAAGTGAAATTAATATGCTGTGAGGTTTATTTTTACACTAGTTACCCAATTTTAACTTCACAGTAGTCCTCCAAGGTTGTCAAGTGGGTACCAAATACTAATTGAGCACTTATTGTAAAAAGACAGTGAGTGAGGAGATACAGACACAGTTACTGTTTTGAGTAGCTAATGTAAAAAAAAAAGAAGAAGAAGACTGTAATTGCCCAGTTCTTAAGAGTAAATACAGGCTAAATCAGATTAAGGAGCCAATGCAAAAGCAGCAGTCTGTAGTTGCCAAGGGAAGATTTTAATTTGAGTCTCTAGAGATTTATTTGAGTCTTCATATTACACTGAACTGTACAATTTCAGGTTGCTTCCTTGAACTCTCTTCCATATTTTGAATCTCTAACCTTAGCTAGATAATTTCAAAAGATGTTTTATTTAAAAGTTCACGTTGTATTGTTATTTGCATATTGAATGTATGTTATTACTATTAAAAATATCACCAGTAGTGAAGCTTTGGCAATGAGGCATGACAGGCCCTCAGCCAGAAGAGAAAGGGGGTTTACTGAACACCCCTTGGTTCTGCTTGATGTTCTCTTGGCCCATATATTTACTCTAGTTATTGCTCTGGTAATGAACTGTGCACATATAACTTGACAGCATGTTTTCTAGGATGCATCACGTGACTTTTATGGTTTTCCTGCCTTGGGGCTTCTCTACTCCTTTGGAATGCCTACGCAAACCCACTCTGACATTTGGACTTATATATGTGCAAATCTGGAAATGCAAGGAGTTAAACACTGCAAATCTTAACTAATGGGAGACCTAAGCCAGGGGATAAATACTCCTGTCTCCATCCCTTGTGTAAGCAGATTGAGGCACATTCAGCATGGCTTCTCAGAGGGTCTTCAACATGCCTGAGCCCCAGGTACCACTCATTTAATCTTTACAACAACCCTAGAAAGTAAGTTTTACAGTTATCCTTGCTTCAAAGATGAGGAAGTTGAGGGTTAGAGATGTAAAGCAAAATGCCCAAAGGCAAGAGTTTCTTAATGGAGGACTTGGGGTTTGAACTCATATCTATCCGATTTCATGGTCTGCACTCTTACTTACTGAAGCAATGCAGCAGAGATGAATCTGTTGGCTAAAGGAATTTAGGGCAGAGGTTGAGAAAGCCATGGGGATGCCTACAGTGAAAAAGAAATAACTATACAGTTGAGGTACATCAAACCTTGTATTTTCAGATGTGGTATAAAATCCAGATGCTACCCTCTACCCACAGTCTCTTACCTGCTACCTTCCGTGATAATTCAGATTTCCTCCATTAAATATTTATTAGATCTTCAAGATCTGCTAAAACAAGTACCTTTTAAAAAGTCATTGTAAATTAAAATTTAAAAGGGGTTAGTTGTAAGCTGTCTGAGAGCAATAGCTTTGAGAGAGTAGCGTACCAAAAACAGGAAAGGAGCTGAAACTAAAAGTGAAGGAGCTACAAAGTAAAATTTCACTTTCATTTATTCTCTTCAGGGTTTCTCCTATCACTAACTATAAAAAGTATGAAATTTCAAAGCAAAGATTCCACTGAAAGTGCTACCTTCTCCCTGCTAACACATTATAATGCCAATCTGAAGATTAATTAGTGGGAAGGCCTTCTGATTTGAAAGTCTTGAAAGTGTTTTAGGAGCAATGCAATTTTTAAAGCAGTATTCCAAGTTTAGCTTTCTAACTTTAGTTAGGATATAAAGAAATAATTATATATCTGGCTTAGTCATAATTGCACCATCTTCCCTCTCATGAAAGGCTACAGATTATGTAACTGCAGCTATTGATTTTCCACATCAGACAGTTTAATGGAAAGGTTAAGAGGAAGCTGGATCAGCAAAGTTTGAGGTTACTAAATCTGTATTAAATAATTTGGGACTTAAACTCCCTCAACAGACAAGAAGCCAAGAATTTTAAAGAACAATTTCACTTCTTGGAAAAGGAATATTACTATTGCCAATCAGCAGAAGATATTTAAAGCCTGGATTGAAATAAAAGACATGAACTTTATATAATGCTAGTTTATGAATGGGATGTTTAGCATTATTTACTTTTGCAGATTATAAAAGACCCAACTGCCACTTTACAGCTAACATTGTTTTTCATTGACAATTGACATTGACATTTGGAGTACTCAGGTGAAGGAAATGATGTCAGGACCATCATGTAGTAACTATTGGCATCAAGAGGTTACAAGTTCAATTCTTAATCCTAAAAATCTTATACACACACACACATCAATACCCAATAGTTAACTGTCAAAAATACTGATTCCCCAAGACCATTAAGTAGTAATACAAAGCAATACCTCCATCACCGTTAGGATTGGAGATCATCTGAAAATTTAGCAGCTGAATAAAATGAGTTAAATGCTTCAGGAGAAGAAATGAAGTGGATGAATAAATATTAAAAAAGGGGACTAGGAAAGACCAAAACATTAGTAAATCTAGACATTGCTCACAGGACGCACAGTGAATATATGTCCAAATATATTCCTTGTATATTGAGTTAAGACTAGAGGCAAAAAGCTGAAAACCAAACATATGAAACTAAATATTTACAGTGATACCCTCATAAAGAATTCCCATTATTTTTTGTTAATATTTTCCAAGGAAGCTGTACATTACCAATATTATTTCCTTTTCAGAAAAAAAGTGAGATACACATAATTAAATAAATTGCTTATTACATATTGTAGTGAACTGACATCTAATAGCTCTTAGTTATCCTTCAGGTCTGCCCCCCTGATGCATCATCATGAAGTCATTCTTGATGCCTTTGTCTGAACTGGGTTTTCTATCACTTGCTCCCACAGCATGCTGCCATACCCAGCTTCTTAGTGTTTATCCCACTATTTTTGAAATTGTCTGTTTAAATGTAAGACTCCTCCAAATACACTGGGGTGCATGATTGAGAATAATGACCATGTTCTATATATTTGATAACAACACTGCTATCTCAGTATTGCTTGTTGGATGGCAGTGTCTGGCATCCAAAAATAATTGTTAAACTGGACTGAGTCACAAGCTCAGGATTTAACCTGACCAGTCGTCCATCCCTGACTACCCAGTTTTTAGAATACTATTTCGATAGAATTGAGTTAGCTCATTACTTTGGAGTGATATTCCAGTCACCTGTACCACCACAGGTATCACTTCCAATAAACTATGATGCCAGAAATCGCTCAGGGGTGCGAATAGGCTAAAGCAGGGATCAAGTGACAGGATTTAATGCTGACAGTGTTTAATAGCTGAAGGGTGAAACCCTACGTGGGACTCCTTTCAGCCTTTAATCTACTGTAGTGGTCAAACAACAAAAAAGTTTTCAAATGGTCTAAAGCAAAAGCATAGACGTTATATACACATATACTCAAGGAGTGTAGATACAAAAACACATTTGACCATAAGAAGAGATTCGGAGAGGGGCGGGCCCAACCGGAAATCTTAAAAGGCCTGGGCTATGCACTTCCCCAAGTCCCACGAGGCTGCTCATCATGACCTCTCTCCCGGGCTGCTGGTTGGAGCCTGACGATGGACGCAGGTGCCACTGAGGCCCGCGGGTACGGAAGGACGACGCCCACCAGGGGAGATGGGCTGCTGGGGTTACCACTTCTGCCATCAGGGATTCACACCTGGCCATGGTGGTTTCCTGTGCAGGAACTGAGAAACCCAGTGTTGTTTTACCTGGAGGCATGGCTAGCTGACTTGCTCTTCGGCCCAGACCGAGCCATAGTTCCAAAAATGGAGTGGATGAGCCTGGCCCCGTTGACGGTGGACACAGTTAACGCCCGGAACTTTGTCGAAATCACCGTCTTCGGATGGCCGGATGTACAACATCTGGTGAAAGTAGGCTCCTGAGCCTGGCGTCAAGGCACTAGGAGCATCGTGACTGAGGTGAAGGTCTTGTAAAACGTGCATGTGGAGGGAGCCACGGGGAAAATACCTGGTCGTACCTGGCTTCCTTCCAACCTCTCATCTTTCCACAACTTTTTGCAGTTTCCTAACTCCAGTATGCTGCATGTAGACCATGGGCATCCCTTTGTGAGAGGAGTCCAAGTAGGACCTTGGAAAAGTAGGTGGAGAGGTGATGCATTCAGGCGCATCACTACCCATGCCAGCCTAAGCTTGGTTATGCCACTATTTCCAGACCCTAGGTTCAGAGCTTCCACCATAAGAACTGATATCGTCCGCGCCACTCCAACCTCTCCCGCCCTTCCCAACCCTCATGAAGCAGTAGTTTGAAACAGCGAGCATTTTTTTCTTACCCAGCTGAGAAGATGGTACAGCTTGAGGAGTTCTTGAAGGTCCATGCATCACGTCCCCAGACCCCCCCAGCATCCTGTTGCATAAGTATTATCAGGAGCATGAGAATAATCCTGCTTCTGCTACTAAAGTTAAAGGGAAGCAAATATCCTTAAATCTCTGCACTTTTTTTTCTGTATCTTGATGGATAGTGGTTTGATTATTTTGATGCAAACATGCGTTTGTAGTGCCATTCTACTAAATAAATGAATTCCTTTTTTTCTCCAATGGCATAAAGACATTTTCTCACTCAAAACTAAGCAAATTTATAAAAGATGGACTATTCATTCATGTCTTGATGTGAGAGGTGGCTAAATGGCTGATAGGTGGTGGATTTATTTTTGTTTTTTTCTCAGTTTCTACCATTTTGAAACCGCTAACCCTTTTGCTTTTATGGTCAGAGTCAGGCCCTCATGCACAGGGGGCAGAAATGCAGGGTCAGTCAGCTTTGGGTTTCTTTTGCAACATTTGTTCTCAAACTTTAATGTGTGTAAGAATCACTTTGAGAACTTGCTAAAACACAATTTCTTAGGCCCCTTCTCCACTGATTCTGATTCAGCACATTGGGCCCATGAATTTGCATTTCTAACAAGCTCTTAGGTAATGTCATACTTCTCTTCCGAGGCTCTCACTTTTAAGCTGGTAGTTTGCCCCCTGAGTAGCAAGGAGTGTGCCTGTGCATTTTCTTGGAGTGGAGCTTCCCACCTTGCACGTGGGTAGGCATTCCAACATGCAAGCAAAGAGAGGTGATCAGCATTCATTCTGCTGGTGCTGTGATTTACCAGGGAGCCAGGGTCCTGGGCATCTTGTGCATTGGAAGGTGTCCTTCTAGCCCACTGTCCCCACCCCACCCTGCCCCTCCCCAAACAGGTGTCCTGCATAGGTGTCCTGCATAGGCTGGGCTGGTTTTCCATTACCCATTACAATGGTATGACCAATCTGTGCCAAATAGTCCCAACCCCTTGTTGCTTCCACTTTCAGGAAGCAGAATTCTTGGAGGAAAGATGACCAAGAATTCTGTGGCTTCAGACACAAGTTGGAGTTGATTCAACTCATGCAGTTTCTTTACCCATTAGCAGTAATGGATTCGAGCCATTTGCAAGGCTTTTAAACACACACATACACAAATCTTTGATTGCAAGTAATATTGAATGTTATTCTGCTTTACTTCACATGTTTGTTAAATGCTTTTTTACATTTTTCTTATTTTTTTTAATTAAAAAAATTTTATTGGAGTATAGTTGATTTACAAAGTTGTATTAGTTTCAGGTATATAGCAAAGTGATTCAGTTATATGTATATTATATATATAATATATGTAACTGAATATATATAATATATATATATATTCTTTTTCAGATTCTTTTACTTATAGGTTATAGTTCCCTGTGCTATACAGTAGGTCCTTGTTGGTTATCTATTTTATATATAGTAGTGTGTATCTGTTAATCCCAAACTCCTAATTTATCCCTCCCACTTTCCCCTTTGGTAATGCAAATTTGTTTTCTATGTCTGTGAGACTCTTTCTGTTTTGTATATAAGTTCATTTGTATCACTTTTTTTTTTAAGATTTCTTGTGTAAGCAATATCGTATGATATTTGTCTTTCTGACTGACTTCACTTAGTATGATCATCTCTAGGTCCATCCATGTTGCTGCAAATGGCATTATTTCATTCTTTTTTATGGCTGAGTAACATTCCATTGTATGTACATACCACATCTTCTTTATCCATTCATATGTTGACAGACGTTTAGGTTGCTTCCATGTCTTGGCTATCGTAAATAGTGCTGCAGTGAACATTGGGGTGCATGTATCTTTTTGAATCATGGTTTTCTCCAGATATATGCCCAGGAGTAGAATTGCAGGATCATATGGTAGCTCTGTTTTTAATTTTTTAAGGAACCTCCATACTGTTCTCCATAGTGGCTGTACCAATTTACATTCCCACCAACAGTGTATCCCTTTTCTCCACATCCTCTCCAGCATTTATTATTTGTAGACGTTTTGATGATGGCCATTCTGACCGGTTAAAACTACTCATTGTTGTTTTGATTTGCATTTGTCTAATAATTAGCAATGTTGAGCATCTTTTAGTGTGCCTCTTGGCCATCTGTGTGTCTTCTTTAGAGAAACGTCTATTTAGATCTTCTGTCCATTTTTTTGATTAGGTTGTTTGTATTTTTGATACTGAGCAGTATGAGCTGTTTGTATTTTTTGGAGAATAATCCCTTGTTGGTCACATCATCTGCAAATATTTTCTCCCATTCTGTAGATTGTCTTTAATTTTGTTTAGTTTTCTTTATTCAGTCCTATCATTACTTCTTTCAACTCTGAAGATAAGGATTTTTATTATCTGTATAAGCTTTTGTAACAAATAATGGTCCACTATAACCAATATTGTCCACCATTTTGCTTCTCAAATTTTTGCATATGAAAAATTTTTATTGTATGTAGTTAAACTATTTACTGTTTTCTGTGTGATTTTCCATCATCCCCACCACCTTTTACATTTAATCTTAGGAGCTCCTGCTTTGCCTTCTTTTGTAGGAATTTGATAAATATTCCTACAGGATTTTCCTTGTGGGATTTTTACAAAACCATTGAACATTTTTGACTGTTCAACATTTGTGGGAAAATGGTTATAATTAAACCTTATTCCAATTTTCCAAAAATTATCCACAACAAAGTTACTAAATGATCCTTTACTCTATCCTTTATATACATTAGCATATTGGAGTCCTAACCCTCAGTATGTCAGAATGTGAGTGTATTTGGAAATGCAAGAAGTAGTTAAGGTAAAACGAGGTCATTTGGGTGGGCCTATATCCAGTATGACTTTTTTTTTTAATAATAAGAGGGCATATGGATGGACACAGGTATGTGCATGTATAGAGGAAAGACAATGTGAGGACACAGCAGGAAGTAAGCGATCAGCAAGCTAAGGAGAAAGGCCTCACAAGAAACCAAACCTACTGACACCTTCATCTTGGACTTCTAGCCTCCAGAACTTTGAGAAAATAAATATCTGTTGTTTAAGCCACCCACTTTCTTATTTTGTTACAGTAGCCCTGGCAAACTAATACAACATTTAATACAGTTAAAAAGAAGAGAGATTGGGAAATTTCTTTTTAGAATAGTAATTTAAATGCTTGACAGTTTGGCTAATGTTTGGATTATTCATCACTATGTACTATGTATAAGGACACTACTTTTTAATCTTGATTTTATTACTCACTTGGCCTACTAAAGTCATCAAACATTAACAATTTTAAGAATTCCAAAAATTATGCACATAGAAACATTACATAAAGTAGGTTCACTATACATGGTACGCTGTGTGCATTCTACGTACACAATACATGTTGATAATTAATAGAACGTGTTAAAATACAAAGTTGTATAAAAGAAAGTCAATTTGATTTTTAAGTGGCAAGGAATAGACGTAAATATCAATATTTTATGTACAATTGGGCCAGTATGCTGTCAGGGTACAGAAAATACTCAAATTTTTTTGGTGTTCTTCATTTAACCAGCTGGAATTATTACTTTTAAAATAATGTCTTTTTGAAAATTTGCTTTGAATAAATTTTACACTGTAATTCTCTTAAGATCTGAACTGTCTGAAAGAAATCATCTTTAAAACAAGTAAAAGGCACTGAAAAAGAAGTTTCTGTTGTCTTAAGGTAAATGATGAAGTATGCCATTAAACAGTGAAACACTTTGTCTTAAAATTCATGCTTATTTTTTAAAGCTTGATTCTCTACTCTTGAAAAACTTAAAGATAATGATCATAATCATTTGACAGAACTAAAAACACAATAACCCTCCTCTCTTAGAAATAGCTCAAAACCCTTCCTAGAAAAGAAGTTGGCAAATATTCAAAACATGGAGAAATTGATGAATATTAAAATAAAGTAATAATTATCTTTGCAAGGTAGAATAGTTTCACTTCCTATAGCTGGAAACACACAAAATTGAGGATGTTCCAGCTTTGACATCCTTTCAGAAGTCTATTTCTATATACTTGCCAATTCATTGGGAACTTTCTATCCTGAAAATAGATCATTGTAATGTCCTCAATAAGATGACCCATTGTTGTGAATTAATGCCAGATTTATCTGTGCTATTAAATTATTATGAGTATTAGCACAGCTATTAATAACACCACTTTTCAAAGAGCTTTCATTTGTATTGCCTCATTTGATCCTTTCAGCAACTCTGAGAGGTACAAAGCACTGGTTATTATTATTCTTATTGTATATGTGGGAAACTGAGACATAAAGGCTGAATTGACTTTTAGGCAGTTACACAACTGGGAACAGTGATTCACAGATCAAAAATATTTCTAATTTAAAAAAACAGTGGAAATATTTTTTAAACATTTTTATTCTGGGTCATTACTTTTCCAGTAATAGTTACTATGCATTGAATGTTTACTTTATATCAGATACTTTGACATACTTTTTTTTTTTTTTTTTTGCGGTACACGGGCCTCTCACTGTTGTGGCCTCTCCCGTCGTGGGGCACAGGCTCCGGACGCACAGGCCCAGCGGCCATGGCTCACGGGCCCAGCCGCTCCGCGGCATGTGGGATCCTCCCGGACTGGGGCACGAACCCGTGTCCCCTGCGTTGGCAGGCAGACTCTCAACCACTGCGCCACCAGGGAAGCCCCACTTTGACATACTTTATCTTTAAAAGTCCAAACAGACTTTCAAAGATAGATATTGCCATCCTCCTCTTCCAAGTGAGGATGCAGAGACCTTGAGAGGTGTGACATAATGGATTTTAAATTTAGGTCTATCTGACTTCCAAGTTCAAGCTCCTCTGTCTGAGATATTACTTCATTTAATTCTCACTCTATCTCTCTGAGGTAAGTATAGTGTCCCTTCCTTTTTATAATTCTGGAGATGATCTCGGAGAGTTAGTATCACAAGGAGAGGTTAGTTGAGGAATTGGCATTCTGGCTGGCTGAATTTTCAGTTTTCATGATTGTTGACAATACTTTTGAAATATATACATAGTTAAATTTCCTGCGTTACTAAATATAATATATTGAGAGCAATTGAAGTTTTTGTTGATGATGATTACCTTTCAATTCCTAAGAACTATTAGTATTTTCATATTTTGTATTATTTTTTATAGATATTCAAGGCAACAAATTGGCTCAAATCTGTACTGACTGTCAGAGCTGACTGAATGTTGTCATAAAAAATAAATCATTAATATTGAAGAGTTTTTATGACTGAGAGATCTGAGTAATTGATTTATTATAAAGCACCTACTATGAGCTAGATATTAAGCTGTATACTGAGTATACATAGCTATATAGTGAATATATACTGAGTATACCTATACGGAGTGTATACTAATTATTCCTATAGCAAAAAAGACATGTGAACAAACTAAATATGTAAGCTAGATAGTACAATATCAGGGGCATCAAAGAGTTATAAAAAAGATCAAGTGAAAACTTTAATACATTTTAGGTTTAGTTTGACGAAAAATGCTTCACTGAGCTAAGAATGATTTAATGTTGAATAACATGTCTAAAGGAATCACAAACAGGAAAGCAGTACAATATATTTACATTCTTTGTTAAATATAAAATCATCCAGATGATTTTTCAGCTATTTATGTTTTTTTTATAATTTGATAGTACAATATTATGTGCAGTGGGAGGAGAGGTTAGTATGTTTCAGAGTTAAATCAAATGTTAAGATCTCAGTGATTTTTTTTTCTTTTTTTTTTTTTTTTTTTGCGGTATGCGGGCCTCTCACTGTTGTGGCCTCCCTTGCAGAGCACAGGCTCCGGACACACAGGCCCAGCGGCCATGGCCCGTGGGCCCAGCCGCTCCGTGGCATGTGGGATCCTCCCGGACCAAGGCACGAACCCGTGTCCCCTGCATCAGCAGGCGGACTCTTAACCACTGCACCACCAGGGAAGCCCCAAGATCTCAGTGATTTTTAATACTATGTCTAAATCACAGTATCATTTATTATAGTGACCAATATAGCAATGAAGGATTGAAATGGAATACAGCATTGTTTATGAAGATAGTCACAAACTTTGTTTTGTATAATAGGAAAGTTATTTTCAGAAAACACTGTTTTTAAAAAAGGTAAATTATTATTAAACTTCTATTTTTGGATGTTGTGCCAAAAATAAAAATAAAATCAATAAACATATTTTACAAATTGCAATAACTATTGCTGAATTTTTTTTAAAAAATACTGTTACCTTATTACTTCTTCCATGATTAAAAATATGCAAATCCTAGAATGCACTTATATTAAAAACTTGTGGAAATCTAAGAGCATGTTTCTTCTAATATTCAGGAATTATAGTATCATCCTGAGTAAGAAAAGGTCACATAATTTATAATTCTCCAATGTGTCTTTCATTTATGTTGGTAAACTCATTTTTTTGAAAGAACAATGAGGATAAATACCACATTTTATCATTTTCCCCTTTAGGGCTTCCTTCTGCACAAACATTTTTGTAGTTACTGGTCTAGTTTTGATACAGTGCTTATATATTAACTAATTTTCCAAAGAAATTCAGCATTTATTGAGCAACTGTTATAGGCAAGGTACTATAGAGATCTGTAAGAAATACAGGGCTGATCAAAACCAGAGCCTGACTTTAAGGAGTTCATAGTTTATTGAAGGATCTAGACAAATATAGATGCCTAACGGTGTATTAGTTTTCTATTGCAACTAGAACAAATTACCACCAACTTAGTGACTTACGATAATAGAATTCATTATCTTACAGTTCTATAGGTCAGAGGTCTGAAATGGATCTCATAGAGCTACAATTAAAGTCTTAACAGGGCAGTGTTCCTTCTAGAGGCTCTAGGAAAGAGACTGCTTCCTGCCTTTTCCCTCTTCAAGAAGTGGTCTAAGTTCCTCGGTTGTGGCTCCTTTCCATCTTCAAAGCCAGCAATCAAATCACTCTAGCCTCTACTTCCATCATCACATCTTCTTCTCTGACTCTAACTATCCTGCCTTTTTTTTTTCATTTATAAGGCTGCTTGCGGTTAAATTAAGCCCACCTGGATAATCCAGGGTACTCTGTCCATCTCAAAACCTTAAACTTAACACATTTGCAGAGGCGCTTTATCTGTGTGAGGTAACATACTTACAGGTTCTGGGGGTTAGGATGTGGACATCTGCCTACTACATATGACTAAACATGGTAAATAGATTATATCTTATATTTTATATCTTAGGTGTGGATATTGACACACTCAAAAATTCAGTGTTTAGGTTGTCTTAATCTATTCATGGAAAAGCATTTAAATATTAATAGGGAAGATTATAAGGTCACCGTTTTAACATATTCAATTAAACAGGTGAAGAATATTTCCAATCTTAGGTTTCAAAAGGAGGAAGGAAATTTGTTGATAATGTGTAGATTTAGTTAATGGACTTACATAATGAATTTTCAGTTTGCTGTTACATGCCAACTACCTAAACTTACCTTAATTTTATTTGCAAAGTGTTTTTATCAGAGATCAGACAATGCCAGATATTAGAGCTTAATTTGATCCTTATTTAGCTCCTTGTGATGAATTGTAAAACAATGAAATAGTAGATTTTAAAGAAAATTTAATATATTATCTGATATAAATCTTTAAATAACTACGAAGATCTTTTAACTCAACATATCCCTTTACCAGACCATTTCTCTTCTCTTCTTTAAAGTAAAATGCCTTGATGTTGTCCCACTGCTTTATATATTGATCTCATCTGCATCATTTTTCCCATTTTACAGAAAATTGAACCCAAGGAAGTTAAGTAATTTTCCAAGGTCACATAAACCAGGAAGTAGGTGGACTCCAAAGTCTCCCCAGTTTTCACTTTGACCACTCAGGGGCAGAGCTTATTAAAGGTTGGTTTTTAGAAAAAAAAAAGTAACATGCCTCGAAAGAGTTTTCTGAACTTTTGATCTCCAGTTCCTCTCTTCCTATTCTACTCTTAACCTGTTCCAGTCATGTTCTGTTCCCACTGCTCCACAGACATTGTTCTAGTTAGTCACCAGCGGTCACCACAGTGCTAAATCAGAAGTCAAATCTCAGTTCTCATCTTTTGTGATCTCTCAGCAACATTTGATGCAAATGATCATTCTCTTTTCCTTGAAATGTCAATATTTTATTCATTTGACATCCAGAACTCTGGCTTTCTTGCTTTTCCTACTCTCTCACCATCCTGTCCTTCTTAGCTCCCTTTGCTTTTACCATTCAGCTCCCTGATCTCTGATGGTAGATTGTCCCAGGAATCAGTCTTTGGATTTTTACTCTTCTGTATCTTCTCTGCTCATCCCTAAGTGAGATTATCCAGTCTTAGAGATTTAGCTATTATTTACATGCTGTGAACTGCTAAAATTTTATTTCCAGCCTGGATCTATTCCTTCAGCTCCAAATTCATTTACCTAAACTCCCTACTTAATATCTGAAGTTGGATCTCCACAGGCGGCGTATGATCAGCTTATTCTAAACTGCATTTCTTATCTCTGTCCCCTCCTGTCACAGAAACAATGCAAAATTGCTCGAGTGACGTTCCCCATCTCAGTAAATGGCAACTCTGTTTTTGTAGATGCTCGGCTTAACCATGAATCTCAGAGGATTCTGTCCAGGCATTTTCTGGATGCCAGGTAGTCCTATGCATCAGACAGTGTCCTTTATTTCTTAGACATATTTCTGTAGAATGACTGACTCTAACCTGATTGCCCCAATGAATGCTAATTTTAAAATTTACACAAGGATATATTCCTTCCTGTGTGACTATTCCTTTGCTTTTGAATATTTGCTCCTGAATACAATAAGGAGGTTTGGTAGAATTTATAAATATTTTTAAATTCTCCTGTGGCCATGTCCTTTTAAATCTGTGTATTTATAATCTCAATCCAATTACTTATTTTTAACTTGTATTTTTGCACTAAATTCTACAGGGGAATTTCAAAACATTTCAGCACTTCTGAATTCTGAACAACCTGGAAATAGGAATGTCTGAAATATATTCTTAGCTCATCCTATGAGTGAAGTAATTAAAGTGTGGGTAAAATCTGTTTAAAGTTTATGTAATTAGAAAAGCTTGGGGGAAAAGTCCTATTTAAATCTAACAAGTGAAATTTCTATATTTTAAAATTATTCACAAAAAGTCAGAAGAAAAATGGAGTTAATTATCAGAGAGACCTAAGAGTCTAAAATTGTTTTAATTATCTGGATCTTCTCTACTTATAATGGCTTGAAAGTAAATATTTGGTGAATATATTTAATCATATGCTTTTGGATAGTAATTCTGACCCAAGTGTCAAGGATGCAGAGAAGTGAGGTAAGAGAGTAGTCAAGAAAGTGGCAAAGTCTAGGTTTGAATCTGGATGATTATTTTAAGGTAGTGAATATGCTATACTCATGCTCATAATAAATTGCTGAATATTTAAAGCATTAGGTGAGCTTAATTGAGCTAGAGCATAAAAAATTAGAAATTTATAGCTGTAGGCTTAAGCCAATTAAGCTGCATCATACTCAGCTACATTTAGCTGTTTGGTCACAGACGTTCTCTCTGGCAATTGAGATGGTACTAAAATAGGGATGTTATCTAATCTATATCTAACAAGGTAGTCTCTATCACAGAAAAAATCACATTTATACTATCTAGCCTTAAATCTCTTATCTTTGACAATAAGGTTCAGTTCCCCAAATCATTTCTCTTCAGCCTGTCACCGTATTCATGTAAGCCTTTGATCAATCGATGGTACAAGATGGCTTGGTATAGCAGAAAGAGCTATGTATTAAGACAAAAGTCTCCAGCAGAAGTCTCAGTTCTGCAGTTAAATCACTTTGTGACTTTGGACTAGTCATAAACTAGGACTTACGACTCTGATTGCAAGTTGGATGTAAGTCTTAAATGAGGTAAAATAGATAAAAAACTGAGTAGAGTAACTGACATATTGGAGGTATTAGTCTCCTCCCTGAGTTTCTTCATTTATTTAAATAGGAGGATTAGTTGCAACCATTTCTGATGTCTTAATGAATCTGTAAGTCTGTACAATGTGTTTTAAAACTAGCTGTTTACATTTCACATATGGTAGATAATTGTCTCTCAATATGGTAGGACATAAAAAATAGAAACTGAACAAAGTTTTCTAACTTTGGTTTAAAAGAAAGCTTACTATTTTATTGCATTTTTAAAAGGAAGTTCTTTAATTCTAGCATTGCCTTCTGAAAAACAGATATAGCAATAACAAGAAAATTGGAAAAATAATGTAATCACTTTGCTGATTGATGAGTGAAGGCCAGAGAATTTCTTGGGATTGAAAAGCATTTGAGAGCCACACTTAGCTTGAAATCTTTTAAAAATGATTTAGCCTTATTTCAAAGGAAGGATGGCTTTCATTCTTTACATATAACCACTTTCATTTTTTTTAAAAATAGATAGAAGGACTGAAAATGACAGTCCTCTATAACCCTACGCTGTAAAAGCCTAGAGAAGAATTGTGAGAAAAGAAGTAAAAACTACCTGAAATGGTTTGATATAAAATGGCCTTTTTTTCTAAACTGGGCTTTGACTTGACTTTCAACTTTTTTTTTTTTTAATGAAACAGAAAGGAACCAGCTTTCTATTAATCTAGAATGGGTTTTAAAAAAATCCTTCTTTGAAAAATAATCCATTTAAACATTTCTTGGCAATATGGAGGAAGATTTATCACATCACTGGAAATTTTCTTTAAGAAGCATTGTCTAAATTCAACACCCATTTATGATGAAAACCCTCCAGAAAGTAGGCATAGAGGGAACTTACCTCAACATAATAAAGGCCATATATGACAAACCCACAGCCAACATCATTCTCAATGGTGAAAAACTGAAAGCAATTCCACTAAGATCAGGAATAAGACAAGGTTGCCCACTCTCACCATTATTATTCAACATAGCTTTGGAAGTTTTAGCCATAGCAATCAGAGAAGAAAAAGAAATAAAAGGAATCCAAATCGGAAAAGAAGAAGTAAAGCTGTCACTGTTTGCAGATGACATGACACCATATATATAGAATCCTAAAAAGGCTACCAGAAAACTACTAGAGCTAATCAATGAATTTGGTAAAGTTGCAGGATACAAAATTAATGCATAGAAATCTCTTGCATTCCTATACACTAATGATGAAAATCTGAAAGTAAAATTAAGAAAACACTCCCATTTACCATTACAACAAAAAGAATAAAATATCTAGGAATAAACCTACCTAAGGAGACAAAAGACCTGTATGTAGAAAACTATAAGACACTGATGAAAGAAATTAAAGATGATACAAACAGATGGAGAGATATACCATGTTCTTGGATTGGAAAAATCAACATTGTGAAAATGACTCTACAACCCAAAGCAATCTACAGATTCAGTGCAATCCCTATCAAACTACCAATGGCATTTTCCACAGAACTAGAACAAAAAATTTCACAATTTGTATGGAAACACAAAAGACCCTGAATAGCCAAAGCAATCTTGAGAAAGAAAAACAGAGCTGGAGGAATCAAGCTCCTGGAGTTCAGACTATACTACAAAGCTACAGTAATCAAGATAGTATGGTACTGGCACAAAAACAGAAATACAGATGAATAGAACAGGATAGAAAGCCCAGAGATAAACCCACACATATATGGTCACCTTATTTTGATAAAGGAGGCAAGAATATACAATGGAGAAAAGACAGCCTCTTCAATAAGTGGTGCTGGGAAAACTGGACAGCTACATGTAAAAGAATGAAATTAGAACACTCCCTACCACCGTACACAAAAATAAACTCAAAATGGATTAAAGACCTAAATGTAAGGCCAGGCACTATAAAACTCTTAGAGGAAAACATAGGTAGAACACTCTATGACATAAATCACAGCAAGATCCTTTTTGACTCACCTCCTAGAGAAATGGAAATAAAAACAAAAATAAACAAATGGGACCTAATGAAACTTCAAAGCTTTTGCACAGCAAAGGAAGCCATAAACAAGACGAAAAGACAACACTCAGAATGGGAGAAAATATTTGCAAATGAAGCAACTGACAAAGGATTAATCTCCAGAATATACAAGCAGCTCATGCAGCTCAATATCAAAAAAACAACCCTATCCAAAAATGGGCAGAAGACCTAAACAGACATTTCTCCAAAGTAGATATACAGATTGGCAACAACACATGAAAGGATGCTCAACATCATTAATCATTAGAGAAATGCAAATTAGAACTACAATGAAGTATCACCTTACACCAGTCAGAATGGCCATCATCAAAAAATCTACGAACAAATGCTGGAGAGGGTGTGGAGAAAAGGGAACCCTCTTGCACTGTTGGTGGGAATGTAAATTGATACAGCCACTACGGAGAACAGTATGGAGGTGCCTTAAAAAACTAAAAATAGAACTACCATAAGACCCAGCAATCCCACTACTGGGCATATACCCTGAGAAAACCATTATTCAAAAAGAGTCATGTACCACAATGTTCATTGCAGCTCTATTTACAATAGCCAGGACATGGAGCAACCTAAGTGTCCATCGACAGATGAATGGATAAAGAAGATGTGGCACATATATACAATGGAATATTAATCAGCCATACAAAGATTTGAAATTGAGTTATTTGTAGTGAGGTGGATGGACCTAGAGTCTGTCATACAGAGTGAATTAAGTCAGAAAGAGAAAAACAAATAGTGTATGCTAACACATATATATGGAATCTAAATAAATAAATGGTTCTGAAGAACCTAGGGGCAGGACAGGAATAAAGACACAGAAGTAGAGAATGGACTTGTGGACATGGGGAGGGGGAAGGGTAGCAGGGACGAAGTGAGAGCGAGGCGTGGACATTTATACACTACCAAATGTAAAATAGATATCTAGTGGGAAGCAGCCCAGTAGCATAGGGAGATCACCTCTGTGCTTTGTGACCATCTAGAGGGTTGGGGTAGGGAGGGTGGGAGGGAGAAGCACGAGGGAGGAGATATGGGGATATATGTATATGTATAGCTGATTCACTTTGTTATAAAGCAGAAACTAACACACCATTGTAAAGCAATTATACTCCAATAAAGATGATAAAGAAAGAAAGAAGCATTGTCTGATAAAGGCAGTCCATCTTTTAAGATTTGTGGTATAAGGACCTGTGGTAAGAGGATAATCAGCTTAAGGCTGCCGCTCAGTGGAAAATTTCCTTTCATGACTCTACGAGGACTATTTGGCTTCTTTAAAGCCTAAAGTCTTGTTCCCCACTGCCTTTTGTTTTAAATTCAAGTTAATTCAGAGCCTGCAAACTGTATTAAAAGGAAATATATTGAGTAACTACTATGACTTAGTCGTTATGCTAAATTTTAAAAATTTATAATATAATGCCATTTTTGAAAAAGATATTACATATAAATATATGTATAGAGAGAGAGAGAGAGAGAGAAAGAGAGAGAGAAAGAGAGAGAGAAAGGAAGAGAGAAAGAGATTAGAAAAAGTGAAAAAAACACATGCCAGACTATTGGTGGTAGTGATTTTGCAGAGAATGACATGATAAATTTTTGTGCTATGCTATGTCTTTTCAATTTTAAGAATATAAATGTCTTCAGGAATTAGAAAATTATATCATTAAAAAATTAGTAGGAGGCCATCATAAGAAGAGTGTCAGACATGAAGGAAAAGGTATAAACTTCATCAAAGCAGGCCCTGTTTCTATCTCGTTCCCTATTGTGTTTCACATTGTCTACCCCACAGAGACCACTTAATAAATATTTACTGAAGGAGTGAATGAACACATTAAAGAAAGCTGCCACAACTAATTTCAAGGTTGTCTTTAGAGACCACGTGAAATCTTTTGTCTTACGGGAACATTTACATTGTTAGACTTGCATAACATCTTCGGTCATTGCCATGGGAAATAAACATATCTAAAATACTTACAAAGGCAAGCTTTGGGAAGTATAGTCATTCAGTGGAGAAAAACAAAGCAACATAAAGCGTGTTCATTTTGTTTGCTAGAATGGTTCTTTCTGCAGGGTTATAGAGGTTTATTGTGCATGACTCAACACACATTGCATTCGGGAAGATCTACAGAATGAGCAGAATAGATCCTGAGTCCTCCTCATCTACTTGTGTCTTCCTTTTTTGGGAGGATGTTTTACTGGCAAATTTAGCCAGTAACATTTGCACAGAGTATATGTTTCCTTTTACTTAAATTCATAAGCACTTTTCTACTTTCTAACAGAGAAAACTTGACAAAAATCTATTGAATTTTATAATTTCACCGTCATTCTGATGTTTTCTTCTGGCACAGGGATTCTAAGGGTGTGATTAGGGGTAACTCTTTGCACAGATATATTTACAACTACAGAGGCAGCAAAAAATACCATATTCTGAAGGCCTATTTTATGCTTGTCACTATATTCATTTTCTAATTTAGTCCTTCTAAAAAAAGCCCTAATGGTGGGCATTATCGCATCCATTTTTAGATGGTAAAACCAAGGCTCAGAGATATAAAATTTACTCATAGAAAGCCCCTGTGGAAATGACTGACCTGAGATTCGATTTCTGGTAGGTGTGGATCAAAGCGTGATTGCTTTCGTTATTTTGTTTTGATTAGAATCCATTGTCCTTTTGTCTTCACTGTAAAGATCTTGCACACCCTGAAACATTCTCATGGAAATTAGAGTACAGTCCTGAAATGCCAGGACTTGGATTGTATTCAAACTGTCACATGCTTTCTAGCTATGATATATGGGCCTGAACTCATTAGTGATGGATTCCTAGAGGCAGCAACTGTGCAGGTAAATCTTCTTAACTAAGCAGATAGTACATCATCCTGGCACTGTAAAATGTCATAAGTGCTCTCAGTGTAATAATCTTTTTGTTTCTTTGCTACATTTGGATGAGCAAAACCAGGAAGCATTAGAGTAATACCAAGTCCTACCAAAAGTATAGTCTAAATATAGAGGCATCTTGGGAAACCCACCTCTTGCATTCCACTAAACTTTCTTGAATCTTGATTGTTTAATGCCAAAAGTACTAGTTAAATTGCAGTCTTGTTCATTTGAATGCAGAAGAGTAAGTGTGCTGGGCTCTTACCTTTATTTCTGGTATCTCCATTCTGGCAGTCCCACATCTCTCTCTACCCCTCAGGCTCCAGGAGCTTGGCACTTTGCCAGCAGTCAGCTCCTGAGACAGCCTAATGAAAGTTAATAGACCTCCAATTCAGGTAATTTACATGAATTAAAAATAACTTAGGAAACCATTTAGGGCTCTATAAAATCAAATTTAAAATACTATATGCAGAGGTCATAACAGTACAGTTCGACTTTTCTACCACACAAAAAACATAAAGTTTACTTGAAGTTCATCTGAAATATACAAATATTATCAGACAGTTGGAGAGAATAAAATTTTTACATGTCTTTTGAAAAGTAAGTAATCCCAATAATGCTTTCTTGCTCAGTTTCTTCCAGATGTTCTAAGCTTGTATTTCAAGACTGCTTACAAATTATAAGGTACATGTAGAAAAGATTTTCAGCAGAGGATAAACTTATGAGAAACTATTTCATAGTTCCTCATAATTCTGCAAAAATTATGAGATAAAATAGAATATATAGACTGTGGAAGGAAAAAAGGTGATATTTGTTCAGAAATCAAATAAAATTCTATGATAGATGTAAGAGAATGGGAGGGATCTTGAATTTGCTGTAAAAGAGGTATAATAATATTACTGTTGAAAAATCATTTAATCCTTTCCTGTGCCACAGATAGAGCTACAGTCAAACCAATCCAGAGAGATTGCTGGGATCTCTTTTAAAAACTAAATTTCTTAATTTCACAAATATTTATTGAACTAGGCATTATGAATTCAAGTACAAAGATCAGTAGTGTGCTCTTTTGTCCTTAAGGAATCTTGAATTTAGTTAATAGATAAGGCAAGTACTGGCACCTCACAATGCAAGGAAGAATATAGTAGTGGCCACAGGCAATCATAAAATGCTCTGTGAGCTTTCTGAAGGGAAACCACACCATGTTGAAGTCTGCAAGGCAGAATGAGAAGATATGACTGAGGTTTAAATTCTGGTGGCTTTTCCATCTTCTAGTTCTGGGCATCTTCTAGTGTCTAGGCCAACTGTTTAACCTTTTGGAGCTTTAGCTTTGTTTTCTGTAAAATGGTAGTAGTAGAATATACTTCATAAGTGTTTTACATAAGATTTTTCTCACTTATTCATTTATTCATTCATACACAAGTATGCACTGAGTGTTCACTGTTGGCCTGGTTGTACAGCTGTACAGTGTATAGTGTGGGTGGGGAGGCAAAAAGTTTGGTATGTGCTTTGATAGGAAGTATTTGTAGGTTACAGCAAGACTTTAAAGAAAAGTGTGGTCAATTCCATAAAAAGAAGATCCAGAATCTCTTCATAGACGAGGCTCCCATAATCCTTACTACACAGATGAGATAATGAAAGTTTAGGACATTTGAATAATTGTCCAAAGTGTATATAGTTAGTAAACGGCTGAGCTAGGATCCAGTGCTTCTGAATTTTCACATAAAGCAATCAATTCTGTTTGCTTTGAAAGCGATTACCCATACAATGAGACCTAAAGGAAGCATTAATATCAATGGGAATGTGCTTTTTGCAATATCTCAGAGGACTTCAGACACATCGATATTTTGTTTTGTAATTACTTTTTATAATTAATGGTATATCTTACTAACTCAAATAATTGTCATGCAAAGCAGGCTTTTAAATAGAATATGGAAATATTTAAGAGGTTACTTTAAAGTAATATTTCAGGTTACTTTCAAGGAGTTTTTGTCTCTAAGCCAACACAAATGGAATCAGCTGTCTCTGTATTTCAATAATAAGCTCTTCATGACCCCCAGTGAACTCACATTTTTATCCCATGCTAAGGCACTGAGCTCATAAAGATTCATAAGACCAAAAAAAAAAAAAAGGGTTTTTTTTTCCTCTATTGTGTAAGACCTTTATATAAATCAACTCCCAGTGGGGAGAGATCTACTCTACTGTACTTTCCTCTGTCTCTTCCCTTTTCCATAGCTCTTACACAGTCTTGAGAAGTATCCCTCAGTGAGCACCTCCATCCTTC
The DNA here is from genome assembly GCF_008692025.1 of Phocoena sinus. NCBI lineage: Eukaryota > Metazoa > Chordata > Mammalia > Artiodactyla > Phocoenidae > Phocoena > Phocoena sinus. The sequence goes on from NC_045763.1 coordinate 91,234,233, forward strand.
TTTCCCTCCCCCTGCATCCATTGTCAGTGTAATAATGTTTCATGTATTAGTGCACTAGCTATCATAAATATATTACACAATATAGTCTAAGTTAGAGTTCACAGAGGAAATGAGATGAAGGTGCCCATAGCCCTATTGTACAGATAACTAGTTCTTAATGAGAAATGGGGAAAGATTGAAGCCTGTTGAGGATCCACAGGTGTTTTTTTTTCATCTGTTTCATATGATCATATGTTATAAATGTTTGTCTTTCTTATTTACTTAGTCAGTGTTTCTCTGACTTATCGACTTAGCATAATGCCCTTGAGGTCCATCCATGTTTTCACAAATGGCAAGATTTCATTCTTTTTTATAGCAGCTGAATAATATCACATTGTGTGTGTGTGTGTGTGTGTGTGTGTGTGTGTGTGTATTTGTGTGTATTTACATCTTCTTTATCCATTCATCCACTGATGGACACTTAGGTTGTTTTAATATCTTCAGATAGAAGATAATGAAAACACTAACTGGAAAAATACCTGTACCCCCATGTTCATTGCAGCATTATTTACAATATCTTATGAGCTCTGTAGTGGAGTTACTGGATTGTATGGTAGTTCTATTTTTAATTTTTGAGGAACTTCCGTACTGTTTTCTATAGCAGTTGCACCAATTTATATTCCCACCAACAGTGCACAAGGGTTCCCTTTTCTCCACATTCTCGCCAACATTTGTTATTTTTTTGGTGATAGTCATTTTAACAAATGTGAGGTGATATCTCATTGTGGATTTGATTTGCATTTCCCTGGTGATTAGTGATGTTGAGCCATCACATTAGTGATGTTGAGCCTCTTGTACCTGTTGGCTATCCAGATACCTTCTTTGGAAAATTGTCTATTGAAATCTGACCATTTAAGAGTTTATTATTATTGTTGTTGTTATTGTTTGCTATTGCGTTGTATGTGTTCTTTATGTATTTTGGATATTAGACCCTTATCAGGTATATGAATTGCAAATATTGTCTCCCATTCAGTAGGTTGCCTTTTCATTTTGTTGGTTTCCTTCACTGTACAGAAGCTTTTCAGTTTGACATAGTCACGTTTGTTTATTTTACTTTTGTTGTCCGATTTAAAAAAATCATTGCCAAGAATCATGTCAAGGAGCTTACAGCCTGTGTTTTCTTCTAGGAGTTTTATGGTTTCCGGTCTTATGTTCAAATCTTTAATCTACTTTGAGTTTATTTTTGTGTATGGTGTGAGATAGTGGTTCAGTTTCATTGTTTTGCATGTGGCTGTCCAGTTTTACAAACCCCACTTATTGAAGAGGCTGTTCCTTCCCCTTTGTATTTTCTTGGCTCCTTTGTTATAAATTAATAGACAATATACATGTGAGTTTATTTCTAGGCTCTCTGTTCTATTCCATTGATCTACATCTCTGTTTTTATGCCAGTACCATACTATTTTGATTACTATAGCTTTGTAATATAGTTTGAAATCAGGAAGTATGCTATCTCCAGCTTTGTTCTTCTTTCTCAAGATTGTTATGGCTATTCAAGGTCTTTTGCAGTCTCATACAAATTTTAGTATTGTTTTCTCTATTTCTGTGAAAAATATCATTGGAATTTTGATACGGATTGCTTTGAATTTATATATCACTTTGGTTAGTGTGGACATTTTAACGATATTAATTCCTCTATTTCATGAGTATGGAATATCTTTTCATTTATTTATGTCTTCTTCAATTTTTTAAGCTAATATCTTGTAGTTTTCAATATATAAGTCTTTCACCCCCTTGGTTAAATTTATTCCTAGGTATTTTATTCTTTCTGATATAATTGTAGATGAGATTGTTTTCTTAATTTCTATTTCTGATAGTTTGTTATTAGTGTAAAGGAACACAACACATTTTTATGTATTTATTTTGTATCCTGCAACTTTACTGAATTTGTTTATAAGTTCTAACAGTTTTTTTGAGGGAGTCTTCAGGGTTTTCTCTATATAGTATCATGTTATCTGCAAATATTGACAGTATTACTTCTTCCTTTCCAATGTGGATGCCTTTTATTTCTTTTTCTTGTCTAATTGCTCTGGATAGGACTTCCAATACTATGTTGAATAAAAGTGGCAAGAGTGGACATACTTGTCTTGTTCTTCATCTTAGAGGAAAAGCTTTCAGTATGTCACCATTGAGTATGGTGTTAGCATGGGTTTGTCATATATGGCCTTTATTATGTTGAGGTGTGTTCCCTCTATACCCACTCTGTAGAGAGTTTTTATCATAAATTAATGTTGAATTTTGTCAAATGCTTTTTTGCATTTATCGAGATGATCATATGATTTTTATCCTTCATTTTGTTAATGTGGTATATTACACTGACTGATTTGAGGATGTCGAGCCATCCCTGCATCCCTGGAATAAATAACACTTGATCATGGTGTATGATCCTCTTAATGTATTGTTGACTTTACTTTGCTAATATCTTGTTGAGGATTTTTGCAATTATGTTTATCACTGATATTGGCCTATAATTTTCTTTCCTTGTAGTGTTCTTGTCTGAGTAGCAGGATAATACTGGCCTTATAAAATGTTTTTGGAAGAGTTCTCCCCTCTTCAGCTTTTGAAATAATTTTAGAAGCACTGATATTAGTTCTTTGGATGTTTGGTAGAATTCACCAGTGAAACCATCTGATCCTGGACTTTTGTCTGTTGGAAAGCTATTGATTACTGTTGCAGTGTTCTTACTAGTAATCAGTCTGTTCAGATTTCTTATTGCATCATGATTCAGTCTTGGTAGGCTGCATGTTTCTAGGAATTTATTCATTTCTTCTAAGTTGTCCAATCTGTTGGCATATAACTGTTCATAATAGTCTCCTTTGTATTTCTGTGGTATCAGTTGTAACAACTCCTCTTTCATATTTTATATATTTGAGTCCTCTCTTTTGTTCTTTGTGAGTCTAGTTAAAGGTTTGTCAATACTATTTATCTTTCAAAGAAGCAGCTCTTAGTTTTATTGATCCTTTCTATTGTCTTTTAGTCTCTATTTTATTTATTTCCTTTCTAATCTTTGTTATTTCCTTTCGTCTAATTTTGGGCTTCATTTATTCATTTGCTTTTCTTTTTTATGTTCCTTGAGGTAAAGTTAGTTTGTTTATTTGAGACTTCTCTTGTTCCTTAAGGTAGGCATTTATTGCTATGAAATTCCCTCCTTAGAACTGCTTTTGCTGCATCCCATAAATTTTGGTATGTTACATTTCCATTTTGCTTGCCTCAAGCTTTTCTTTTTAATTTTTCTTTTGATTTCTTCTTTGACCCCTCGATTATTCTGTAATGTGTTGTTTAATCTCCCCATATTGTGAATTTTCCAGTTTTGTTCTTGTAATTAATTTCTAGTGTTATACTATTGTGGTCAGAAAAGATGCTTGATATGATTTCTGTCCTCTTAAGTTGATCAAGACTTGCTTTGTGGCCTAACATATAATCTACCTTGGAAACTTTTCTCTGTGCACTTGAAAAGAATGTGAATTCTGTTGCTTTTTGGATGGAATGTTCTGTAAATATCTGTCCATTTGACCTAACATGTCATTTAAGGCTGATGTTTTCATATTGATTTTCTGCCTAGATGATCTATCCATTGATGTAAGTAGGGTATTAAAGTCCCCTACAATTATTATATTGCTATTTCTCCCTTTCGGTCTGTTAATATGTGCATTATATATTTAGGTACACCTATGCTAGATGCATAAATATTTACAAATGTCATATTCTCTTGTTGGATTGTCCCCTTTATCATTATGTAATGCCCTTCTTTTTCTCTTATTGCAATCCTTGTTTTAAAGTCTATCTGTCTGATGTAAGTTTAGTTACTCCAGCTTTCTTTTGGTTTCCCTTTGTGTGGGATACCTTTTTCATCCCTTCACTTTCAGTCTGTGTGTGTCCTTACATCTAAAGTGTTTCATTTGTAGGCAGTATACATATGGGTCATTTTTTAATCCATTCAGCCACCTTATGTCTTTTGGTTGGAGAATATACCCCATTTACTTTTAAAGTAATTATTAATAGGTGTGTGTTTATTGCTATTATGTTCATTGTTTTGTAGCTATTTTTATAGTTCCTCTCTGTTTCTTTCTTTTTCTCTTCCTCTCTTCCTTTGTGATTTGATGACTTTCCTTAGTGGTATGTTTATATTACTATCTTTATATCATTTGTGCATTTACTATAGGTTTTTGCTTTGTGGTTAACATGAGGCTTACATATAAACAGCTTATAACAGTCTGTTTTAGGTTGATAACAACTTAAGTTTGATCCCATTCTAAAGCTCAACAATTTTACGCCTCCCTATGTTTTGTTTTTATGTTATGTTTTATATCTTTTTATCCTGTGTATCCCTTAAATAATCATTGTAATTATAGTTATTTTTACTACTTTTGTCTTTTAGCCTTTATACTAGCTTTATAAGTAGTCCACTACCTCTACTATATGTTTACTTTTCCAATGAGATTTTTTCTTTCATATGTGTTCTTGTTACTAATTAGCATCCTTTCTTTTTAGTTTAAAGAAGTCCCTTTAATATTTATGTAAGGTTGGTTTAGTTGTAGTAAGCTCCTTTAGCTTTTCCTTGTCTGGAAAACTGTGTCTCTTTCCTTCAATTCTGAATGATAACTTTGCTGGGTAGAGTATTCTTGTTTGGATTTTTTTTTTTTTTTTTTTTCTTTTCTGTCAGCCCTTAGAACATATCCTGCCAATTCCTTTGGCCTGTAGGGCTTGTGTTGAAAAAACTGCTGATAGCTTTATGAGGGTTCCCCTGCATGTAGCAAGTTGTTTTTCTCCTGTTGCTTTTAATATCCTTTCCTTGTCTTTAATTTATAATGTGTCTTCGTGTGGGTGTCTTTTTTTAAACATAAATTTATTTATTTTATTTATTTAATTTTGGCTGCATTGAGTCTTCATTGCTTCACGCAGGCTTTCTCTAGTTTCAGCGAGCAGGGGCTATTCTTTGTTGTGGTGTGTGGGCTTCTCATTGCAGTGGCTTCTCTTGTTGCAGAGCATGGGCTCTAGATGCACGGGCTTCGGTACTTGTGGATCGTGGGCTCCAGTGCACAGGCTCAGTAGTTGTGGCACATGGGCTTAGTTGCTCCGTGGCATGTGGGATCTTCCTGGACCAGGACTCGAAACTGTGTGCCCTGAATTTGCAGGTGGATTCTTAACCACTGAGCCATCAGGGAAGCCCAGAGTGGGTGTCTTTAGATTCATCTTGTTTTCAACTTTTCTGGGCTTCCTGCATCTAGATGTCTGTTTCTTTCCCTAAGTTAGGGAATTTTTCAGCCATTATCTCTTCAAATAAGATTTCTGCCCCTTTCTCTTTCCCTTCTCCTTCTGGGAGACCTGTAATACAAATGTTAGTTCATTTGATGTTGTCCCATAAGCCTTTTAGGCTATCTTCACTTTTTTAAATTCTTTTTTTTTTCTTTTTGCTCCTCTCATTGGGTGAGTTCTACTGCCTTGGCTTTGAGTTGATTGATTCTTCTGCTTCACATAGTCTGCTGTTGAAACCATCTAGTGTATTTTTTAGTTCAGCTATTGTATTCTTTAGCTCTGTGATGTCTATTTGGTACTTTCTTATATTTTCCATGTCTTTGTTGATGTTCTCATTGTGTTCATCCATTCTTCTTCCCAGTTTTATGAGTATCTTTATGACCTCTACTTTGAACTCTTATCAGATAAATTATCTCAGTTTCATTTGTTTCTTTCCTGAGATTTTATCTTGTTCTTATTTGGGACATATTCCTTTGTTTCTTCATTTTGCTTGACTCTGTGTTGCTTTCTTATATCCAATAGATGAGACAACCACGTCTTCTAGTCTTAAAGGAGTGGCCTTGTGTAGGCCTTGTCCACGCAGCCTATTATATTTTTAAGAGCTTCCAGTAGTTGAGAATGTGCCAAGACCTATCAGTGTCCCATTGGGAATGATTTCAGCACCTAGATTCAGGCTGAGTGGAAGCCAGACACTCTGGCAGCAGTTTTTTTAAAGCCAAATAGTAACAGTCCTCAGGGCCACAAGCATGAGCCCTGCTGGCCATCAGAACCAGGTGATCTTTGGGTGTCCCCTGATAGCCAGTTGTAGAAATCGGTGTTCCAGATGAGTGTATAAGCTCCTTTCTGGAAGGTACTGGAGAGCTGGAGCAAGGCAGAGGAAGTATGCCAAAATGGGCTACATTTCTTGAGAACAGCTGTGTAGACCACTAAATGTGCATCAAACCTGAAGTAGGTGTTTTGACTTGTGCCCCTGATATAGCTTTGGGGGAGCTCATTAATATCTTATCCTAATAATAATTGGCAATCCACTGGGTTATGTGAGTTTGGCCTATTTCAGGAAAGCAGGCATAAGAAACTTTCTGTAACTCTGTGAGCAGCCAGTAAACAAATTCAAAATACTTATGGCAATTTATCCTTGCCAAAAAGCAACAAGGCAGCCTATGTCCTCATTTTCTTGTTCTCACATGGTCACTAAGGCAACCTACAATAATGGAACTGTTGTTTTTCACAGGGCATGAATGTGTTAATGTTCTTGGGAATCTAATGGTAAAATCTGCCTAGCATGGATTATTTTAATTATATGAGAAGTACAGAGAGTGTTTTTTCCATGCTGTAAAGATTTCAAAAAGAAAAAACTGATTTTTAAATTTTGCAGAAATCTTATATTCTCTATATTGACTAGGTGCAGTGGTTTTCAAACCTTCCTGTGCATTAGAACCTCCTAGAATGGTATTCAAATTAGATTGGTGGACCCACCTTGCATTCTCATTCAGTAAGGCTATTGTGAGATACAGGAGTATGCATTTTAAAATAGGATTTGGAGTTACAAAACTCAGATTTGATGTCTAGCTTTGCTACCTATTAGCTGCATGTCCCTGGGCAAAACATTCAACATCCTTGAGCTTCAATTCCTTACCTATAAAGTTGGAATAATATTCATACTTAATTTACAGTATTGTTGAACAAATCAAAGAATAATATAATAATAGCAGCTAACATTCAGTGAGTTAATAAGTGCTTACTCTGTTCCAGTCAACTTTTGAGGACTTTATATTTATCTTCTTCACTTTCATCACAGTCCTCTGAGGCTGGCACTATTATTATCCCCGTTGTATAGATGAAAAGACAAACATATGACAATTAATTCTTCTGAAGTCATACAACTAGTGTGTGGCAAGCTAGATTCCATACCCAGGTAGTCAGACTTCAGAACTGGCATTTGTGTTTAGTGTATTATATTCTTTTAGTGAAAAAATAGATGTGACTATTGTAAACTCTATTTTAATATAAATATAATAACTGTGATATATAGTTTGCAAATATGGTAACCTCATGTACCTGGATTTCTTGATTCGTCCTAATTGTTAATGTTTGAGTATATTTTTCTTGTCACTCTGATTACATGACAAATTACCATAGAACTTAATGGCTTAAAACAGTCACACTGTGTACTATCTTTCATGATTGTTACAGGTCAGGCATTGAGACAGGTTACTAGGGGGATGGATTATTTCTGCTCCATAATGTCTGGGCTCTCAGCTAGAAGACTCAAAGACTGGGAAATGGAATCATCTGAAGGCTCTTTAACTTATGTGGCATAGAGTAAAAGAAACTCCCTTTCAATTTGGCATGGAAATCATTTAGAAATAACATAATCTTATGTGCCCAGGCACATTTTTTCCCAAATATTTTTCTATATGTAACACATATCTATAAAGTTCTAATAATATTATACCTGTATTCTAATTTTTCCCATAAAACAAATAGGAATCATGTATTATAACAAGCTGTCTTTTATAAAACATAATCTAAAAAAATCCTTTATGCTTTCTTAGGTTTTTGAGTCTTTGTTCATTTATTTACACTATTTTTCCCCAAAGTAATTCCTACCTGTCTCCCAAAATATTTTAAATATCACTGTGTCTTTGGACACCTTCCCTGAGACTCACCGTCCCTTCTGCAAAGTTAGGAACACTTCCTCTGTATTCTCACCTTCACATAAGAACTTACAAAAATGTCCACCAAACTCACTTTGGTGGATGCTTATAAAAGTCCCCTAGTCATTCAGCTATATGGGAATATCCTATCCTTTAATTATTAATAAAATGGCTCAATTGCACTGCTCAGAGAGTAGCAATTCCAGTAGCTTTTCAGACGTTCTGCAAATTATCTGGCATGTGTGGTATTGACTCCAGTTTTCCAGCACTCCTCAAATCTGAAGCTCCTTATATTTTGTCTCCATCATTGCATTCTCCTCTCTGTGCCATATTGATCAAACATGGAACATATTCCTATCTCCTTCAATTACCCTAAGCAACACTAAGACAAAGCCATGTTGATTAGAGGCAGGAATAAAGATGTACTATGCACCCTGCAAAACACAAACCAAGAATTGGAACTGAGTATTAGGTAATTAACTAAATGTTATTGTCTAAATTCCCATCAACTATATCCTCTCCTGGGGGCAATTTCTTATTTTCCATGTTCTTCCTTTAGTTTCAGCTTACTATTATCTTTGGACCTTTCTGTCTAGAACATCACTCCTCATACTTCTAGTTTCTCAAACCTGTCTTCATGCTACTCGGATTCAGGTGACAACTCTCAAATATATGTCATCTTTCTATATAGAGAAATGTATCTTTGTCTTTGTTTTATTCCATGCTAAGTCATGCGCTAGTCTAGGAAGATGGGAGAGTTGAGAGAAATCAAGGTTTCTTTTATTTAAGGAAAGCTATGAAAGAAAGTTTTAAACAGTATTTGATGTGTAACAGCTATTCAAATGTAAAAAATGAGAGAATAGATGGATGGGTGAGTGGATGAATGGATGTTTTACTCTTTTGTATTATATGTATAATTTTAATGGCTACTTATTATTACAATCGATTATTTTGCTGTTTTTACTCAGCTTAGCCCCTATAGTGGAAGATTTGGGCTGTTTTTACATTATGATAATAATATTAGTAATAGATAATGTTTATTGCATGCCTACTATATGCAGACACTTTAAATGAACTTATGTAGTACTCACAACAAAACTATGATATATATGCTATTATTATCCTAATTTACACATGAGGAAAGTAAACAGCAGAGTGGTTAAGATCTTATCCCGCATTACCCAGCTAGTAAGTAGTAGATGATTTGAACTTAGTATACCTGATTCTGGAACTCCGTATTTATAATTTCATAAACTTATTTTCACACACCTGTTTCACACACCTATTTTCATTTTGCTTGTCTTTGCTCTGTTTCCTGGTGTCCTGTTTTGTGACTCAGCCTTTACTTGGCCACTAAGTGGTGACTTGACTGTTGCTAGTCTCATCCAGATCATCAACACAAACATTCCTTCTGTTATGCATATAACAGCACATGCTGCTTTTTCTAAAGAGAGAGGGAAGCTTTGGCCCACTGTGATTAACACAAGTTTTTGGAGTTGCTGCTGAGTTTTCCCATTCACTCAGTTTCTTATATTGCTCCCTAGAATGTATTAGAAGAAACTCTTATTGGGCTTACTTTCTCAGTTTCTTACAGCTGCCTCTCTCAGGGTATTTGTAACAAGTTCCCCTGAGGCTAGAGAGAATTCTAGTGCCTCTATCAAGTATTCATCCAAATCATTCTCCCATGCTGAGAATCAGTGTATTTGCCAGGATAAATCCCAGATGTTTTGTCTCTTTCTATCTAGGGTGAATTGCCTGGAGTCCTTGTTGAGAGACTGGTACCAGAGAGAGTTGTTTCTTTCTGTCCTTGTTGTATTATATTGTCCTAATTTTAGTATTTCTTTTATAAATTATAATGCCAAGGTAGGCCTCATCTTGTAAAATTCCTGCCATGCTTTAAAAAACCCAGGGCTTCCCTGGTAGCGCAGTGGTTGAGAGTCCACCTGCCGATGCAGGGGACACGGGTTCGTGCCCCAGTCCGGGAAGATCCCACATGCCGCAGAGCGGCTGGGCCCGTGAGCCATGGCCGCTGAGCCTGCACGTCCAGAGCCTGTGCTCCGCAAGGGGAGAGGCTGCAACAGTGAGAGGCCCGCGTACCGCAAAAAAACCCCAAAACATCAAAAAACTCAAAAAACCCAAAAGCTTCTTTAGAAAGTAAGGCAGTTCACAACTGGCACAAACACCATCCAGTACTATGGCCAGGTAAAGAGAAAGATCACAGTTCATATACTAAATCGCTTAAAATTTTTATTCCCAAGAAACTAATTCAATTGCTTTTTTATTTGTTTGCTTACAGACTTCTTTGGGAACTAAAATTGGATAAAGAAATTATATAGGGAAGTAAATGTAATTTATATTAGCAGAATATTTGGAAAGTAGCTTCTTGCATTCATTTGTTCATCCAACAAATGTGTTCATTGCGCATTAATGGTCAGATATGTTGTGCCAACAGAAATGGTTATACATGGTACAGGTCCTGCTCCTCTGGTGGCATAGTGGTTGGGAGTCCGCCTGCTAGTGCAGGGGACGTGGGTTCGGGCCCTTGTCCGGGAAGATCCCACATGCCACGGAACAGCTGGGCCTGTGTGCCAAACTACTGAGCCTGTACTCTGGGGCCTGTGAGCTACAGCTGTTGAAGCCCGTGCGCCACAACTAGTGAAGTCCATGCGCCTGGAGCCTGTGCTCCGCGATAAGAGAGGCCACTGCGGTGAGAGGCCCACGTACCACGGTGAGGCGTGGCCCCCACTTGCCGCAGCTGGGGAGGACCCGTGCACCGGAGACCTGGCACAGCCAAAAAAAGAAAAAAATCCTTAAAAAAAGCCCACTATAGATCTAAATCACACTCTTTTTTAAGCACTTTATTTACAAACTTGAGTGTAAGTTCATTACAGCAAGGTTATAAAAAAAGGAAAATTCCAAAAACAGTGAAAAGTTAAAATCCTAGGAACATATTAAAAACTTTCAGAAAGTATATGATATTTCAGAAGTTATAATCTACCAAGGGGTAAAAATATACCTAAGTTAAAGTATAAGCAACATTTGTTAAAACTGAAGTACAGCTTTGGTTCAAATTAGAGCACTCGTATCAGCCTGAGTAATAATACTTCCAGGCTGTTAGAAAGAGCTAGGTAGAAGACAAGAGCTATACTCCCTTACCCTTAAAAAGATAGCAGTAAAACTAACTCATGTATTGAATAAAACACTTTCTAATTTACCACATTCATATTCATCATCTTATTTATTTTTCACAATAACCCTTTCAAGAAAATATTTTCATCCCAATTTTGTAGGTGTGAAAATCAAAGTTAAGAGAGATGAAATCACACCCCAGGTCACAGGGATTTTAAACTTAAGTATTTTGGATTACAGTTACAGCTGCCTAGCTATGAGTAGTGGCTTGTACTCAGAGTGTGTCTTAATAATTTAGGGTAATAGAATATTTGGAAAGCTAAAGAAAGTGGTAGTCTTCTCCCCAGGAAACAACACAGACATGCACGCATACAAAATTAGAATGTTCTTTCAGAAACACTTCTGAGACATATTCAGGGATACCCTATATATCTAAAGACTCCAGGATAAGAAAGTCAGGCCAAGGGTTAGTGGTATATTGTGGTTCTATAACATTTCAGTTTAATAGAGAGTTTATGTAAAAACAAAAACAAAATAAGACAACAACAAAAACAGTTTAAAGCCTTCCCCACCCCTGCCCCTTCTCCACATCACTGAAATTTAAGAATTGAGATTTTTTGTAATTGATGTCACATCTTGAGTTCCAGGGAGATGTTACTAAGTGTTTCCTCCTAATGTATTTATATATTCACACCGGGGCAAAGGGTTTTCTATAGTTGTTATTTCCTTCTGTGTATCTGCATGACACATCTTTCGTCTTTCTGTGTTCCTGTAGCAGTAATCTACATGATCACTATATGGAACATTTACAGATCCATTGTTTTATGAACCTTCTATGATTTTTCCAATTACTACTAGACAATTGCCTGTCATAATTGGTAGCCATAGGGTGAACTGTTCTTTGATGCATGTGGTACAATATGAGGGCTCTGAAATTATTTTCCTCCCACAGTTAATGAATAAATTACTGGAGAGAGATCTTTGAATAATAGCATTGCATTAGAGGAAACCGCACTTCCATTCTTTCTTTGTTCTTAGAAAAAAGAGGAAAAAAATTAGGAATGACCTTTAGTCTTTTAGCAATTAGACCATATTTTCCTCTTTGGTTAATAACAGTGACTGATGAAAGCAACTGCTTAGAACTTGGACACTTACAGCATCTTAGGATGGAAATTATCTATGGGTGTCTGAGCTCAGAAACATGCAGGATTGCCAAACGCTCAACCTTTTAGTCCCATGTCCCCTAATAGGACACTGGAGCATTGTGATGGTCTTTTGAATGTGTCAGCTCAGCTAGGCTGCAGTCCCCAGTTATTCAGTCGGACAGAAATCTAAGTATTACTGTGAAAGTATCAATATATGTGAAAGTATATGTGATTATAGCTCATAATCAATTGACTTTAAATATGGGAGGTTATCCCTAATAATCTGGGTGGGCCTAAATCAAGCAGTTGAAAGACCTTTTTAAAAATAGAGCTGAGGCTTACCTGAGAGAAGAAATTGCACCTGTGGATAGTAGCTTCAGCCTGTGCTGTGAGTTTCAGCCTACTCTTCTTGATAGCCTGTCTGACAGATTCTGGGCTTGCCTAGCCACCCCATGATTGTGTATAGAGAATTTGTTGCAATAAATCTCTTATTTACCTCCTATTGGTTCTGCATCTCTGGTTGAACACACTGGAACACATATACAGGCATTAACTGATATAGAGCAGTAACTTCAGGTATCTATTTAAGTCTTCAGAAAATATACAAACTCAATGTAAAGAGTGACCCTGAGTTAGAGAGAAACATGATGAATCCCTTGTAGTTTTCAAAACATTAAACAGGTCTGGATCAGAGAACTGCTATTGTAGATACATTCTTTCTTATTATCCTCACTTAATTTGCAAATATATTATTTAGCAGTCTTAATTATAATATTTTCTTAAGTAAAAAGTACATAGATATATGTATCTATATCTGTATATCTGTATATCCTCTATTGTATATCTATGTATATATCTAATACCCCTCAAAATGTATTTGCATAGGGATAGCCACAGAAGAATCAATGATATTGTGTATTGGTATATTTAACAACACCATATCTGGTTAAATTCGTAAAGCTCTAGAAATAAAATTTATTTGCATCATATTACTACCCTAAGCTTATAATTAAGATAAGAGTTTTGCCCCTTGCAGCACTGACTAATAATTTATGGTAAAATAACCCCAACACAATATTTTATTGAAAGTTATGTTCCTACTATTCTTGGTAATAAAAGAGTGGCTAGATTTCTGATGTCAATGTCTTTAAAGAATCTCTAGCTACTTCTATTTTGTATTTCACTATTGCACATAAATTATATATAATATTTGCCAAATACCTAGAAAAATAAGCTCTGAGAATGAAATGATAATATCAACTTATTATGGATCAGAACATACACATAGAAATTTATATGTAAAAGTTCTTAATTCTGTAAAAATTGCTTATAAATTTATTGTATTAATAATCTAAAAAAAGTTCAGAAATTGAAAGGAGTGGGTGATGGAGGTTGGTCAGAAGAAATAAGGAAAGAATGAGAGACAAACTTAAGTAGTGCCTGCTCAAGGACTGTTTAAAGAAGGAGGCTGGCTCATTGAGAAAATCATTTCTAAGCAAGAGTGAATGAATCTAACTCTCCTATTTTGATTTCACATGTTCATCTGTCCATCTTCCTCCATTCCTCATTCTGAGACATGCCAACATACCATTAGTAGTACCTGGGGTATATGCTGTTGATGATCATGTATTAAAATATATGATAATTAAATATTAACTATGTTCCAGTTACTATGCAGAACACAAATATGCCTTATACAATTTAAAGCTCACCCTATCATAAGAATGACTATCTTAATAATATGATATTATATATCATGTAAAATATGGTTATCTTAATTTTATAATTAAAAATAAGAGATTCATGGAAGTAACTTGCCTAAGATCACATAACTGATAGATTACCTGGTATTATAACTTTATGTGAATCCAGTGCTCATAATGAAAAAACACAAAAACACACAATAATGCAAGTCTGGTTGTGATATAGGATCTAATAGGTATATAACAGTAGACCATAAGAGCAAAAAAGGGAACTTCAGTTTCTGACTAAGTTGGAGTCGTATGGAACAGATTTGATAAATCTTCTGATAAATTTTAAAGTTGGGCAAAATATGTGAAACAATGATTTTAACAACATTGGATGCCAGGTAACAAAGAATAATGATCTCAAAGAGACAGGGAAGAAACAGAATGAAGACTAAAATTATACCAGTTTATTGTTGTCAGAGTTTCCAGATTGTAGAGAAGGGGAAACCCAGGAGGAGTCCAGTGGACTCCTTGAGCTGAGTAGAGGAAACTGAGAATCTTGGAAGATTAGAGCTTGCTAAGTTCAGTTCTGTAGAAGAGAGGGTTGCACAGAGAGAGAAATGTATAGATTTGTAAAGTTGCCCCTCAAGTATTCGGCAGATATTGACCAGCGCTTGCATCAGTGCATGTGAGGAACTATCAGAGGCCAGAGAAGATGCTCAACATCATTAGTCATTGAGAAGTGTAAATTAGAACCACAATGAGATATCACTACATACCTGGTAGAATGTCTAAAATTTTAAAGATTGACCATGTCAAATATTGGCAAGAATGTGGAAGACTTGGAACACTCATACATGGCTGGCAAAAATCTAAAATGGCAAAACCACTTTGAAGAAAAAAATAAACATACACGTACTATATTATCTAGTCATTCTACTATTAGGTATTTATGCAAGAGAAATGAAAGTATGTGTCCAGTTCAGAGACTTGTACATGAATATTCATAACAGATTTATTTGAAATAGCCAATAACTGGAAACACAAATTTTCATCAAGAGGTGAATGGATAAATTATAGTATGTCCTTACAATGGTGTAGTACTTAGAAAAAGAAGGAATTAACTGTTGATAAACACAACAATGTGAATGAATCTAAAAATAATAATGCTGAGTGAAAAAAGCCAGACCAAAGAGTATATACGATATGATTCTATTTATATACAATTCTTGAAAATACAAAGTAATCTAATAGCTATAGGTAATCCTAAATAGTGGGATTACCCAAAGTAATCCGAATAGCTATAGGAAGCAGGACAGTGGTTTCTCAGGGGAAGGTCTGGAAGGGATGGGAAAAAGAGATTACCAAGGGGCCTGAGGAAATTTTGCAAGTTGAAAGATGTATTCTTTATCTTGATTGTGGTGATAGTTTTATCAGGGAATACACATGTCAAAACTAATACAACTTATAAAACTGTACACTTAAAATATGTATTATTGTATATTGATTTTATTCCAATAAAATGATTTTTAAAACAAAAACAATAAACACAACAGCAACAAACAAAATTAAAAAAAAAATACTAGCATAAAGGAAGATTGTGATTATAATGGAATGGATTGTAATGCAATGTGCTTCCTGTTGATAGTCTTGAGTCAGGGACAAGGCAAGAGTATGGAATTATTAAAAATGGAATCTTCCAAAATTTTAGTATTGTAGGGGTGACACTTCTGATACTCTTCTTCTTTCAGAAAATGCCTGCTGTGTATTCTTGGTACTGTCAGCTGGTCTCAATTTAGTAACTTGGTCAGCATCATTCTCAAACCTTGCAGACCACCCAAGTATTGCAGTGAAAAGCAATGAAGCAGTGTCAAAAAGAATCCAATTTGATCTGATATTTATCAAATGCCTATCATTTGAAAAACAATGAATTAATTCCCTCTGCAACTGTGAAGATGACCATGACACAAACAATACTATTGTGTTGGACACAATTTTAACTGCTTAACATATATTAAGTTATTTGATTCTCACAACAGTCTTTTGAGATAAACACTACTAATGTCTTCTCAATTTTCCAGATGAGGAAACTGAGGGGTAGAAAAGATATGGTAACTTGTTTCACGGTCTCAAAGTCAGTAAGGGCTGGGAATTGAATTTAGGCATTCCACATCCATATTCATTGTTCTTTTTTTTTTTTTTTGACTTTTATTTTGTTTATTTTTTTATACAACAGGTTCTTATTAGTTATCTATTTTATACATACTAGTGTATATATGTCAATCCCAATCATATTCATTGTTCTTAATTACCAAGTTTTTGTTTTCTGGCGCATACAAATTAATTAATTTGGCATTGTTATTTTGAGCAGCCAACAGACTTCCTAAAAAAAAAAAAGAAAAAGAAAGAAGCAGAAAAATAAAAAGAAAAGTAGGATGAGAGGATATGTTTCTTTCTTGAAATAAATGTGTGTTACAGTTAGGGAATTTGGTGAATGTGATGAATGTAAGGGAGGTAGGGAGATACATTTTTTTAATGAAAGTCCTGAGACAAAGGGATGTAATTTGCACAATAGAGGCAGTTTGCAAGGGTGTCAAGCAAGTCAGTAATGTTAGGACTTCATTTGGTTTCATACCTTTAAATAAACAATCAAGCCAGTAAGCTAATAAGTAAATAAATAATATAAAATTTCTTTAGAAATTACTTGATTCATTCAACTTTTATATTTTAGAGTAGCTGTCATTTGAAAGGCAAAGTTACAAAGATTATAAGTGGCAATAAAGATTCAATTAATTAGGTATTCTTAGTTATGATGTAGGCCATATTTTCAAAATATTTTCAAAATCAGAACCTTTCTCGTACTTTGACTGCCATCCCTCTAGACAAATTCATATTAACACAGATTTCTATTTTTTTGACCCCTACATCTCCCGTTATACTCTATTCTCTACAAAGTATAAAGAGCAATCTTTTTAGAATAATAGTTTAGATCCAGTCACTCTGTTAAAAGCCTTTGATGGCTGCAGTTTTACTGAGGATTTGATCTAAAATCTGCATACTGTGTTTAAGCCTACTTGGGATCTTGTTCCAGTTACCTTTCTAATAGCATCTCTGATTATTCTCCTGTCCTCTTCAAGCATACTTGTCCCTTTGGTGTTCCTTGAATACACCAACAAGATTCACCACTAAGCACCTTTCTTTGTCTTGGTACATGTACTCTCTTGCTTGCTTCACATTTCTGCTCAAACATCATTTTAACAGAGAGGCACAGCATAACCTCAGTGTATAAAAATCTCAAACCATTTATGATTTTTACCATTATCTCCACCTGGATAGATTTCTCACCTTACCAACCCCTATTGCTAGTGATAATATTTCATTGTATTTCTTTTTAATTGACAACTTCTGTCTACCAGAGTGTCCTCTAAGAACAAGGGGCTTTCTCTGGTTTGTTCGTTGCTATATCCCTTAGAATAGAGCCAAACTCAGAAAAGGAACTCAATAAATATTTATTGATTGAATACATAAATGAATTCCAGATATGCCAGTTACTGCAACTCAGGAATGTTATGTAAAAGCTCTATGTTCTAGCTTCTTAATTTACCCAGCAAGAAGCTAGAAAATCTAATTTGCAGTCTATTTTAGGCTAAATGACAGTATATGCTATGGGGATACTTTAACATACAGTAAGCCTTAATAAATGGATCATATTACATTGACAGTTTGGCCAGAAACTGTTTGGAAGAATAGCTTTTTAGTACCTTCATTTTCCTATTCTAAATTGCTTCAGTCAATTTCCTCTAATAAAAATCAATAACAACCACCACAAACATGTATTTTGGAAGAGCAAATGAGACAAGTGAATAAATTTTGAATTAGCAATTGTAAATGCTCTATTGAGAATTTATAACTTATTTTTAACTTAAGTTTGTTTTCTATGCAGTAGGATATTCAAGGAAAACTGAAGTATTAGTCTACATTTTGGGGGAAAATATTATTTTAAATGAAATACAATGGTTTCTTTCCTATCTCAATATTCCAGGTACATGCAGCTTAGACTTCATAATAAGCTAGAGAGTGACTTAATGCATCATTCATGATTAGTTTGAATAATCATCAGAAGGATCAGACGTTGGCAGGGGTTCCTGTAGTGAAAGGAAATGATCTACTGTTTGCAAGTGCCTCAGAATTCTGGAGGTTCTTAGCTGCTACTGCTTTTCTTTTCTCCACAGTTAGTCATTCTCTGCAGCCATTTATCTTGAATAATCCGAAAGAAGGAAAGGTCAGCCAGATTCAAGACTTCAAAGGTGCCATTTCCTTAGCAAACATGTTCTCTTCTTGATAGATTTTGAAATATTCTGCATCTATAAAGGGTTCATTCAGAATGATAAATTATGAGATTTTCCAATCTTTAAAATAAGGGTATGTTTTGAGCTTGTGTCAGCAAAACCGTTCAAACTCAACTTTCTTTGTCCCAAATAGTGAAAGGATTCTTTGCTGAAACATATCTAAGTTTTATGGGGACAATAGTTTTCCATTTTTCTATCCTTGCATAGAAGTTAAAATTAGGGGTATTAATTGGAATAATTGTTTCTTTGAAGTAAAGCTAAAATATGTAGCTATTTAAATTTCTTCAAATCACAAAAATATTTTACTCATATATGTGGAATCTAGAAAAATGGTTTAGATGATCCTATTTGCAAAGCAGAAATAGAGACACAGACATAGAGAACAAATGTATGGATACCAAGGGGGAAAGGGAGGGGGGTGGGAGGAATTGGGACATTGGGATTGACATATATACACTATTGGTACTACATATAAAATAGATAACTAATGAGAACATACTGTATAGCACAGGAGCTCTACTTAATTCACTGCAGTGACCTGAATGGGAAGGAAGTCCAAAAGGGAGGGGATATCCATATATGTATGTTGATTCATTTTGCTGTATAGTAGAAACTAACACAACATTGTAAAGCAACTATACTCTAATAAAAATTAATTAAAAAAAAAACAGGTACCTAGTAAATATTTGTTAAATAAATGATTGGTGGGTCTTTAAAAAAATACCCAACATTTATCTAGTTAATAGTTATCTTTTTTTAAAAAAATTAACTTTCTCCCTGGTTACCTTGATTATAAAGCGTGGCTTAAACAGTACCTGGGCTGCACTATTTACCACCATAAACAGTTAATCTTCCTAAGAAACACCTACCTAGCTTTTAGGACAGCTCAAGAAAGACTGCCTCTCTGATTCCTTCCTTGCTCCTATACTGGACTGACTTGTTTACATATAGGTACTTCTTGGCTAATTTATTGAACACTTGAGTTATTTCATTTTTCTTGTTTTAGTTACCTACTATTTAATACAGTTCTGTATTATGGCTCAATAATTTATTTTAAAGCAACACACATTTTTGTGAGTAGATGGTAAATATAATGACTATAACATTCAATGCTTATTCAAAAAACAGTTACTGAACATCTCCATGGAATGAAATAAGAACAACAGTATAGGAGAGCTACTGAATCACAAACATATGCAGGACAAAACCCTCTTTCTCACAAAATTTTCACTTTAAAAAATAATGAAAACACTAAGTTGCATAAAATACATATAGGTTGGGATGATCTATGCATTTAACAGCATTTGTCCCATTGTTCGTTCATTCATTTATCTATTCACACTTTAGGTGAGGCTCTTTGGGCTGCCAAGTACAAGATCTTCCCAGACAATATTTTTTAAGAATGCTGCAACTGAAATCCATAAGGACTCTGGGCTTCACAGGAGACTGGCTACTCTCACAATCTCTTTTTTTTTTGCGGTATGTGGGCCTCTCACTGTTGTGGCCTCTACCTGTTGCAGAGCACAGGCTCTGGATGCACAGGCTCAACGGCCATGGCTCACAGGCCCAGCCGTTCTGGCGCATGTGAGATCTTCCCAGACCAGGATACGAACCCGTGTCCCCTGCATCGGCAGGCGGACTCTCAACCACTGCGCCACCAGGGAAGCCTTCACAATCTCTTCTATGGTCTACAGCTACATAGTTCAATATGATAGCCACTAGTAAGTGGTGGCTTTTCAGCACTTGAAACATGTCGAGTCTAAATTGAAAAGTTATGTTTAGTTGAAATGCCTAGTCTAAACTGAGAGGTGCTTTAAGGGTAAAATGCATACCGGGTTTCCAAGACGTAGTATTAAAAAATGTAAAAATTTCTCAATAATCTTTAAAATTAATGACATGTTAAAATGACAGCATTTTGGACACATCAGTTTAAATAAAATATATTAATAAAATTAATTTCACCTATGTTAACTTTTTAATGTGGCTAGTAGAAAATATCAAATAAGATACATGGCTCATATGATATTTCTACTGGACAACAGTAGTCTAGGGCAGGAATTGGCAAACTATGGCTTGTTGGTCAAATTTGGTGCATCACCTGTTTTTGTAAATAAATTTTTATTGGAACACAGCCACATTCATTTGCTTACATATTTGTTCATGTCTGCATTCTCGCTGCAATGGCAGAGTTGACTAGTTGCAACAGATACCATATGTCCTGCAATGCCTAAAATATTTACTCTCTGTCCCTATACAAAAAAAAAATTTGCAGATCTCTGTTCTAGAATACTGCTCTTCCATGATATCTCTGCTTCTCCCTGTGTCCCTTCTGCCTCTTCCTGCTATGAATTAGTCAAACCCCTTTGTAATCTCTAGTCTGAATTCTGGAAGAAAACAAAAATTTTGGTTTATCAAATTTCAATTGATTCTATTTGGTCAGAGCATTTTTGGCCAGGTTGTTTCATCCAACCTATAGATCAGATACTTATTTCAATCCAGTATGTGGCTAACCCTGGGCAAAAACGCAGCCTAATATTTTTAGCCTTCACAGACATCTGTGAGCAGGCAGAGAGGATGCTGGGCCCAGTGTGTGTCCAACACATTTAGCCCTATTTTAGTCCCTGGGTAAGAAAGGTAAGTAAGAGAGTGACAAATACATATACAGATAGTAGGAAACAACCAGTTCAGATTCTAGGTTCTAGGGAGAGTCTTTAAGAGCAGGCTTTGGGGGCAGATGAAGGATTAGTTGAGCCTTAAGAAAGTAGGGGAAATTGTTCAGCTTTCTGGCTTCTTCCTACTTTGATCTTCGTGAATTATAGTGTTATTTTCTTTAAAATTAGGTTTATTCCTAGGATACATTCATATTTCAGTATAACTATTAAAATATATATTCTAGCATAAATTTAAAAATGACTTTGGATTTCCATTTTAAATTATTTTAATTATAACACTATTTCTTTTGTAATTAAGAAGATTCACTTTGTTATAAAGCAGAAACTAACACACCATTGTAAAGCAATTATACTCAATAAAGATGTTAAAAAAAAAACTGACCAAATTGCCTACCCATTTGAAAAGAATTGTAGCCCAAAAGCAAATTGCTTTTCCATCTAATATGACAGAATTAAATAAACCTGTCTACTTTCATTGTAAAAAGATTTACTTCAAATTTAGATGTAGGAATGTATAATTTCTTGGTATGGTTTTTATTTTAGAAGTAACATCAGTAAATGTGTAAAATTTGATAGTATAGATGGGTATATGTGATTATTGTGAAATCAAAATGAATTTCATTCCATTTCTAAAGACATGTAATAATTTTCCTTCCTTGTAAAGAACACTCACACTAAAATGTTTTAATTTAGGTTTAAAACTTCCCTTAATAATTTTATAGCTTTCCTAAGATGAGTTCTTACCTTGAGGGTCAATAATGACTTTTACCTAAAAGCAACAACTCTACTTTAAATATTTCAAACTAAATATGTCCTAACATAAAGGTAAACTAAATAAAAGGTAAATAACAATGTTTCTGAAGTTTAGTTAGTAGATAACAGTTGACTCCTTCTCGAAGAGTGGGCCCACCCTCTTTATTCCACCCTAAAGGAGGAAGAGTGCATAATATAGATTAGTCAAAATTTAAAACATTTTATTGGGTACCATGCTAATAAGTGTTATTTTCAGATGATGTCGGATAGCTAAGTGTGACTGTTTTCAAGGTTGTTCCTTTATGGAAGTTGCCGTCTCCCAGTTACGTTTTGGAGCAGAATGCACTGTGTTGTGGGGATGTGTGACCTTCCTGCATACCAAACTCAGTTTGATGGCTGGAGATGGGGGAGAGGTAAGGAAGAATGAGCCGACCATTTAGTCTGCTTCATTATGAGGCTGTTTCATTTAGACCAAATAATATATAAAATAAATTCTCCATATGGTTCATTTTGGCATGCTAAAATTCTAAGAATCTAAGATTGAAATCTTAGTTTATAAGAAGAATGTTAAATTCTTTTGCTGCTGTGGTCCCTATATCTCCACTGGGAATTCAAAGGGAAAAAGAAGTGGTTAGATCAAGGCAGAATTCACGCATCCATAGGTTTGCTGAATACTATCGTGATGCCACCTCAGCTATTCTGGAATTAGGAAATGGAGATTAACCCAGCTTATAAAAAATAATCTCTCATCCAAAACACTATTACCCTGGGTTATTTCTTGTCAAGTTATGACCCTACATCTCTTATTCCTGTACACGTAAGATTCTATTGAATCGTTATACCTACTTGACATCTGTTTTTTTTTATTTAACCTGCCTAAATAAGCTGCTTTATGGAAATGCTAAAGTTTTTTAATAAACTCATGATTACCATCTTTGATAACTTGTCTTCAGCACTACTTGACTTCCATGTACACTTTTTACTGCTATTACCCATTCCCCGTGTATTAAAATTTTTTTCACTCTTGGTTTCTAAGACAGTTCCCCCTTCTGACTTTTTTTCCTAGATGTCTAACCATTAGTGCTCTGTTCATCTTGCTGGAGGCTTCTTACCCATTGGAGTTCAAAGGTTTTGGTCATTTATATATATATATATGTACCAGGAGAACCTCATTTTACCCAGTGCTCTTAACTATCTTCCATGTATTGATGTCTCAGAAATCTATGTCTTCAGTCTTGAAATCTTTGTATACTTAACATCTAATTGCTTCTTGAATATACCTCAGTTTCCTCAAATACTACAGGTACCAAAGTGAACTCATGGTTTCTCATTACCACCACCTCCAAAGTCTGTTCCTGTTCTTGTACTCTTTATCTCAGTTAAGGGTATCACTGTCTACCATCAAGCTATAAATCACAGTTATTAAACTTTTATATTTCTCATACCACTCACCAAATTCTGTCCATTTTACTTCATGGTTCTTTCTTTAATCTGCCATCTCTCGATTCAACGCAATCCCAGTTTTACATAAAACCTTTTCAGGATTTTTCTTACAATTTTTTGTTATCATCCTTTTTCCATTCCAGTCTAAACTTCACAGTGCTACCATGGTATCTTACTAAAACAAAAATCTTTTTAAAATCCCCTTTTAGCTCTTTGATTATAAGATGAAATTAAAACTCTCTAATGTGTCATATAAAGCTATACAATTTGGTCTCGACCTACGGAATTAGTCCATCTCATCACTTATCACTCCAATTCATAGAACTATTCTCCTACTGGTAATACTTCAACCTTGCCTTCCATTCTTGGGAAACATCAATTTGCCTTTCAATATTCAAATATTCTTTTCTTCCCTTTGGAACCCCTGCCAGAGCTCTGTCTTCTTTAGCTAGTGAAGCCATTCAACATTAAATATAAATTAGGTTTGGAAAGTTTGAGTCTGCAGGTGGTAGCTTATTTATTTAACCTAGAACAACTAATATCAGTGAAAGGCCCTGATATTTTGAATGGCCATTTGTAGTTCTTCAAATGTCTATTTCGGTCATTTAGTGAAAAGAGCATGTAATTGAAAGTAGACAGATTTATTCAAACACAATTAATATAGTTTATATGAAATAAAGGGAAAAGAGAAGGCATAGTTTGCATCCTTTTGGTCTTTGACTATCTTAAGCCATTGCCTATACATAATCTTATCATATCCTATTACAGCAAATGCTTTATACGTCTCTCTTCCCCATTGGATGGTGAGTTCCTGCAAGACAGATTATTCCTCATCCTGGGACCTCTGGCTAACAAAGGAAAATGTGGCTACGGTTCAAACTGCAGGTAAGAGAATTCGATAATCTTAAAGAAGACTCATTAGAGGAAAAACACAGGAATGCTAAAGTCTCAATCTTTCTTTTCTTCTCACAAAACCTCACCTGTTATGAGGCATATAGGATTCCCTCTCTCCCTCTAAACAATAGTCCATCCCACAATTGGAATTCAGTGTTCATTAATAGGCCAAATAAAGCCAATTGCACAACTATCCTTCTAAAGACATTCTTTGGGAGGGGCTGTCATGAGGGATGCACTTTTGGAGGCCAGTCTCATATCTTTATTGATTAATCATAATGGGTGGGTATTCTGTGATTAACATCCTGTATTTTTTTAAAATTCATTTTTCATCAGCAAACCCTATAACTCTGTTCATATGTTACTTTTAAATTATTGTCTTTAGCTTACCTCTCCTAAACCCACTTGTGGTGCTGTTGTTTGGATTAGGGTGGGGTGGCGGAAATGGCAAAAACTGGAATGACTCAAAGATATCAATATTTAGCAGACAAAATCAAGAAAAATGGAGGTGATAAAGGAGAAGGTGTCAAGAGTGACTTCTAGGTTTCTAGCTCACACAACTGGATGGATGGGAATACTCACTGGGGCAGAAGATATTAAGCCAAGTTCATGTTAGGGACTGGAAGTCCATGAATTTATTTTTGGATATATTAAATTTGAGGTACTTCTGACATACCTGCAAGGAGATGTCAAATAGCTGTTGTAAATGTTGGCATAGAGCTCAGAGTTGGGTCAGTAAATGTAAGTAATTAATTAGCGAGCTAGCTGGTTACTTAAAAATGGCATTATGGCATTTGAATTAATTTATTGATAAATGGTTGATATTGATAATTTATGAGACCTTACCATTATTGGTAAGAGCTCACAATCTCCAGAGAGACAGGCATATATGTGCAAAATATACAAGTAGTTACTTAGCCATACTATAAGTATTGTAATAGAGGAATAAACCAAACATCATGAGGCCATATAGAAGGAAGCAAATAATTCTGCTGAGTGGTGAGTCTGGAGTATAAAGATGAGAAAATGTAATAGAAATCATGAAATTTCAGCTGGGTCTTGATAGAACATTGAACAGTGTCCTTCTTAACTGCCTCAATAGTACATTCTCAGAGGCATTAAGCTCATGGCATACTTGAGGACCAGCAAACAGTCCTTTTGGGAAGAATATAATCAGGAGAGATATACTTTTTCTGCATCTCTAATTGCTGCAGAGAGGAACCATTGAAAGCACTACTCATCAATTTTTCTCTTTCTGATAATCTTACATTTTGTAATTCAACCAATTCTTTCATTTCAACAAAATTAGGTTAATAAACGTCTATACTCAATTCTTTCCTTTTGTGCCTGCACTATGTCTGTGTAAATATTCTGTAGTTTTAGGCAGTATCTGATATAAAATGCCCAAGTAGTGCTTCGGGAGGCTTGTTATCACAGTGCATGATTTCCAGTAGGAGAATCATGTACTCCTGATAATAAAAAAATATAGGTGTGCATTCAAAGGACAGTTCCAGAAAAAATTACTGCCCAATAAGAACAAGGTAATTTTACAGCTGTTGTGTCAGACTTGGAGATTCAACCTTGGTGTTTTGATTGTTGAAAATGAGATATGTTTAAAGAACACTTAGACTGAATGCTCATGTAATGTATTTCATCAGAGTGCCAGAGACAATGAAGATCAGAAGGCAAGTAGATTAAGAAACACCAAAGGGACAGTATGAAAGCCACATAGGGAACTCTGAATACAAATGAAAATCTTCACCGTCACAGTAAACTACACAGAGGAATTCATAGATTAAACATTTAAAAATCCAACTGAATCTTTGTTAGAGCATAACCTAAACATCTAATTGTTAATAATTTTATTGCCAAATATGGATGAAATAATAAAATGTATGATTAGCTGTTGCACCAAAGAATGGTACAGAGATTAAATAATAGTTAATGCTTAAGTTAGATGTACTTTCTCTTTCTGCCTTTGAAATTTAAGAAAATTATAAAGACTAGATGTTACATAAATGAGATCTCTCTGGGAAGAAGCTGAATAATTAGGAAGTGAAAGGATAACATTGTGAGTTCTTAAAAGGCTAAAGACTATTAAAATTGACATATCACCAGTTCCAAGCATCATACATCAAGGAATGGTAAGGAAGTGAGAGTGGAAATTAGAAAAACTTCAGACAACACTTTCTTAAGTGTGTTTAATTCAGGAAATATACCAGGGGAGAAAAAAGATGGTAACAAAATGCTTGAATTTAACTTACAACCAGAGAAAAATGTAAATACACAGCAGAAAGGGATGCAGCAACTGTGAGATTAAGCAATGATTTATGTGGCTAAATGAATGAACCTTAGAGGTGCTATAGCATTCAGGAGACGGCATAGGTGGGTGAATGGTTTAGGTGACCTGTACTCTCTTTAGTTTTTGTGCCTGCATTAGCCAACCCAATTCCCTTAAAACATTGAAACTTTTAAACGTATGTTGGGAAAAACAGACTTTATGCTTTACTTAACATTGACAATTTGAAATACATGTTAATTGTATCTACTGCTAGCTTGGAAATTTTTATTGAATTCCATATGTTAAAATCTTTGCAAGTTTACTATGATGATATACCCTTTCATTTATGTAGCCCACTGTAATGGATTAAATTTTTCATAGTGGTTTTCACTACACTGTGAAGTGGTAGGCATAACTGACGTTATTGATCCCCTCAGAAAAAAATAGGCTCAGATAGGTCTAATGGTTTTCCTATCTCAGACAATTTATTAGTAAAAGTCAAGATTATTCACTAATTCAGAGTCCTTTTTACAGGACTGTATTATAGATTTTGGGGTCAGAAGAGCATAAAAATTGGATGCATTTTAAGTTTTCTTCAGGACATGTAAGCTTTTTTTTCATCAGAATTTTAGAATGTGGCCATATTTGCTCTCTCTGAGCAGGCAATGAAGATTGGATTTGGAGAAGACATAGGAAGAATTTCCTGGCTAAACTGTGTGAGCATGAGAGTGGATTCTTGAGTAACATTATTTTTTCCTCAAATAGAACACGCATAGTCTTTTAACTGACTTGAGAATGCAATTTTGGGTAAGATAGCTGTAGAGCTTTCTATCAGTAATATGGCCCCAGGAGGTGCTCTGGACCCTCTAAGAACTGCATCTATCTGAGGCTACAGGCTAGACATAATTTATACTACTTTCCTTTTCAGCAGTACTACAGAAAAAAATTTTCCTTACTGTTTTAAATATGCCAGGGGTTAGAAGTATAAAGCTGAACTAGATAGGTCTCAGTTCTCAAAACCACATATTTCTAAATTCTTAATGCATTCTTCTTTTCCTCCCCCCATGCTTTTTTTCCCCTTTTACTTTTTAAAGGTTTGTTAAATTTAGAGACATAATGGTGGGAAAGGACTGGCACAAATGGGGTGTACTGCTCACCAGGAACTATAATAATAATAGATATACTTTAAGAACTACTTCTACATTTCAAGCACTGTGCTATACTTGTGAAACATTCACAGCAACCCTATTCAATGGGTATATAAATATCATCATTTCTTAATGTAGAGAATTAGGCTTAGTGAGGCTAACTGATTTATTCAGAGTTGGGTGTTTGAATCAAGATCAGTCTCCATTGTGTTGCAGTACAGAAATTAGACATTTAAAAAGGTTTCACAGCAAGATAGAATGACGGATCAATCTTGGATGAGGGGTAGATGGCCGCTGAGTCAAGACCTTAGAGGGTGGCATTAATCTCTATTAGTTCCTAGGAGTTCAGTCTGGTCTTCAGCTTTTTAAGGTCATAAACTCAGTTTTGTTAGTGCTTAGACTTGACTGAGCAGTTGTCTGCTGACACATGTTAACCAAATTCAC